>NC_079196.1:142452567-142755380 GCF_029499605.1 Hyla sarda
CTAAAGATGTTGGCCAACTATCAAATCAGCTTAACAGAATATGTCTCTGGAAAGATAGAGCATGTCACTCGCAGGACTCTAAGCATCGAAAAAGGGTTTTGATTTGTCTAAGAAGCAATATTCTTGTACTCAGATATAAAAAAATATTAATGCTACACATAATGATTGCTATGACTCTTCCCTTTTTAAATATTTAGTGTTAGATCTAGTTTGAATAATAAAACATGTTACCACTTCATGCTGCTAGCCTTCTTTACTTTTAAGCATTTAGATGGCACATATTTACAGTGTTGAACAATGAATGGAGACTTGCCATATGAATGAATGAATGAAAAATGCACTGGCATCCTAGAGAAGTACTTTTTTTTTCAAATACAAGATTATTCTTAAATATAGAATATGTTTTAAATCCTTGAAAAACCTAAAACTGCACTGAAAAAAATCAAAAATTTTTTTTATTTTTTTTATTTGGGTTTAACCCCTTAAAGACGAAGGGCGTACCTGTTGGGGTTGGTCCCTTACCAGGTCCGGTGGGCGGCAGGGGGTTCCTTGGCTGGCAGTGGAGGCAGCAGTGGAGGGATACAGGGTACATTCACATGGGCAGGGGTTTACAGTGAGTTTACCGCTGTGAGTTTGAGCTGCGGCAAATTTTCCGCCACAGCTCAAACTCCCATTAGGAAACACGCTGTAAACCCCCAGTTTTGTGAGTGTGCCCTAAAAAACATTACACTACACAAAATAGAGTAAAACACTACATGCACACACACCCTTACAGTTAAAATTTGCAGCACAAGTTCTCCCGAGTATGGAAATACCCCATATGTGGATGTAAAGTGCTCTGCAAGAGCACAATATGGCTCAGGAGTGAGAGCGCACCATGTACATTTGAAGCCTGAATTGGTGATTTGCATTGGAATGGTTAATAGTTGCAGCAGTTCTGCCGTAAATGCTAAAAAAAAAAAAATACACCCTTTAAGGAATGTAACAAGGGGTACAGTGAGCATTTACACTTCACAGGTGTCTGACAGATTTTTAGAACAGTGGTCCTTTGAACGTGAAAATGAAAATTTTATTTTTCATTTCCAAGTTA
Organism: Hyla sarda; assembly: GCF_029499605.1. Taxonomy (NCBI): domain Eukaryota; kingdom Metazoa; phylum Chordata; class Amphibia; order Anura; family Hylidae; genus Hyla; species Hyla sarda. The sequence goes on from NC_079196.1 coordinate 142,453,658, forward strand.
ACGAAAAGTCATCAAACACCTGTGGGATGTAAAGGCTCACTGTTCTCAATGTTTATCAAATAGTGTGCCATGTTTTTTTTCTTTTGCTGTTCTGGCACCCTGAGGACCTCCTAAATGCGACATTTGCAAATGCAAAATTTGCTTTCCAAAAGGACAATGTTGCTCCTTCCCTTCTGAGCCCTCTAGTGCACCCACAAAGCAATTAACATCCACATATGAGGTATTTCTTTACGTGAGAGAAATTGAGTTACACATTTTGGGGACTTTTTCTCCTATTACCCCTTGTAAAAATGAAACAAATGGCACTACAAGGATTGGATGGTAAAAAATGGACTGGGCTGGCAGCATTTACATTTTTTGTCATCCACTTTGCTGCTATTCCGGTGAAATACCTAAAGGGTTAACAAACTTTCTGAATGTCATTTTAAATATTTTGAGGGGGTGCAGTTTTCATTATGGGGATTTCTAACATAAAGACCCTCAAATTCACTTCAACTGAACTGGTCACTTAAAAATCCAGATTTTGAAATTTTTGTAAAAAATTTGGAAAATTGCTGCTAAACTTTAGAGCCCTTTAAGGTCTTGAAAAGGTAAAAACATGCCAACTTTATGATGCCAACATAGAGGAAACATATTGTATATGTGAATCAATATATAATTTATGTGGCATGTCCATTATCTTTACGAGCAGAGAGTTTCAAAGTTAGAAAAATGCTACATTTTCTATGAAATGATGCAAGTATCGCCGAAAATGTACCACTAGAATATGTCACAAAAAACAATCTCTGAATCAAATTCAGAAGTAAAAGTATCTCAGAGTTATTAATGCATAAAGTGAAACAGGTCAGATTAAAAAAAAAATGCTCTGGTCCTTAACCCCCTTTAACGTACATTTACGTCCTGTGCATAACCGCGGGCATCGGAGCGATGCCCGTGCCATGCGCGGCTGATCCCGGCTGCTGATCGCAGCCAGGGACCCGCCGGCAATGGCCGACGCCCGCGATCTCGCGGGCGTCCGCCATTAACCCCTCAGGTGCCGGGATCGATACAGATCCCGGCATCTGTGGCAGTGCGCGATTTAAATGAACGATCGGATCGCCCGCAGCGCTGCTGCAGGGATCCGATCATTCAGAACGCCGCACGGAGGTCCCCTCACCTTCCTGCTTCTGGCTCCCGGCGTCTCCTGCTCTGGTCTGAGATCGAGCAGACCAGAGCAGAAGATGACCGATAACACTGATCTGTTCTATGTCCTATACATAGAACAGATCAGTATTAGCAATCATGGTATTGTTATGAATAGTCCCCTATGGGGACTATTCAAGTGTAAAAAAAAAGGAAAAGTAAAAAAAAGTGAAAAATCCCCTCCCCCAATAAAAAAGTAAAACGTCCGTTTTTTCCTATTTCACCCCCAAAAAGCGTAAAAAATAAATTTTATAGACATATTTGGTATCTCCGCGTGCGTAAATGTCCGAACTATTAAAATAAAATGTTAATGATCCCGTACGGTGAACGTAAAAAAAAAAAAGTCCAAAATTGCTACTTTTTTAATACATTTTATAAAAAAAAATTATAAAAAATGTATTCAAAGTTTTTATATGCAAATGTGGTATCAAAAAAAAGTACAGATCATGGCGCAAAAAATGAGCCCTCACACCGCCGCTTATACGGAAAAATAAAAAAGTTATAGGTCATCAAAATAAAGGCATTATAAACGTACTAATTTGGTTAAAAAGTTTGTGATTTTTTTTAAGCACACCAATAATATAAAAGTATGTAATAATGGGTATCATTTTAATCGTATTGAGGAAAGGATAAAAGATATGGAACCTCTGGATGGCGCCTTCCTTGGGAATTGAAAAAACTTGCCAGAGCGTTAAAAAGGCACATTTTTATTCGTAAAATGGTGCAATAGCACCATTTTACGAATAAAAATTTGCCTTTTTAACGCTCTGGCAAGTTTTTTCACTTCCCAAGGAAGGCGCCGTGCGGAGGTTCCATATCTTTTATCCTTTCCTCATTTTCTTACCGGACCGCAGAGTCACGGGAAAAGGGACGCGGAGGCTGCTACCTTCATTGGCTCATAGAGTCTATATGTCATCGAAGGTGTTGCACTCTCAGTGCAACACCACATGGTAAGGTGCATTATTTATATTCATCTTACTGATTTACCCCACAATATTTCACCAGGAGCGCACCTCTTTTTGTTCATTTTTACTTTATTTTAATTGTATTGACCCTCAGAATAAAGAACACATGTCATTTTTACCGTAAATTGTACGGCATGAAAACGAAACCTTCCAAAATTAGCAAAATTGCGTTTTTCTTTTTAATTTCCCCACAAAAATAGTGTTTTTTGGTTGCGCCATACATTTTATGATATAATGAGTGATGTCAATACAAAGGACAACTGGTCGCGCAAAAAACAAGCCCTCATACTAGTCTGTGGATGAAAATATAAAAGAGTTATGATTTTTAAAAGGCAAGGAGGAAAAAATGAAAACGTAAAAATTAAATTGTCTGAGTCCTTAAGGCCAAAATGGGCTGAGTCCTTAAGGGGTTAATGTTAAAATGGGCTTGTTCCTTAAGGGGTTAAAGCAGACCACTCAGCATAAAAACGTAGGTGTAAATAAGCACATGGTTATATAGAGCTAGTCATCTGAATTCCAGACATATCTTTTTATCTCCATAATCCTTTCCAGTGCCAAGATATAAGCGGTTTTGTTACTCATGAGATTAAAAAGACTAAATATAAAAATATATTATAGAATGTAATGGCTAAATATAATTAACCCCTAAAGCAGTTAAGGACCCAGGGTGTACAGGTACGCCTTGACGCCCTGGTACTTAAGGACCCAGGGCGTACCTGTACGTCAGTGGGAATTTTGGTGCGCGCCGGGCGGGGACCGGACCGGGGTAACTGCTGATATTGACCCCGCGCAAATGCCCAGGGGGGTCATCAAAATTCACACCGGTGATCTGCGGCGATTCGGGTCATATGGATCACGTGTGACCCGATGACCCGGAGATACATGGTGATCGGGGGTGTAGGATACATAACAACCGTCCAATAACAGCCGGCAGGGGAGGAGTTAATGATCCGGGTTCAGGCAGAGCTGCAAGAAGGAGCCAGGGACCCCCCCCCCCCCCCCCCCTCTGCCGAGATCGGAGCCCCTCAGGGCAGAAGATACCGCCTCAGAGCAAGGAAAGAATACAGTAAAGGGACAGGTAGGACTGTAATAGGTTATCAGCCACGGATTCCTGAGTTTGTTGGCGACTCAGGAATCCGGATTGATAATGCTGGATTCACTGAAATTGACTATTTTTATTATTTTTTCAGTGACAGCTTTGTCAATCTAATGGTGGAGCAGACGACTCTGTACGCCCAGCAGTTCTTCACCCACCACCTAGATTCTTTTTTGGCCAGGTCCAATGAATGGTCGTGCTGCATATGGGCCTGGTCAAAAAGCCCAGTGTCGGACAGTACTGGAGCGGGGACATCCTATACCAGACCCTGCTTTACAGTATGGTCATGACACGGAAGCGTTTCGAGTCCATTCGGAAATGCCTCCATTACTCTTCTCTGATAATGCGGCATGTCCCCCCCCCCCCTACCCACTCAGGGAGCTCTCGGTTGATGAGTCTCATCAGTTTTAAGGGGAGTCTCATCTTCTGGCAGTATATTACCTCGAAGTGGGCATGGCATGGTATGGCGTGAAGGTCTACAAACTTTGTGAAAGTACCTCCGGGTACACTTACAAGTTTAGAATATATGAGGGACGAGATTCCCGTATTGAACCCCCAGAATGTTCCCCCACTCTGGGTATTAGCGGGAATATCGTTTGGAACCTTGTGCACCCATTTCTGGATAAGGGTTACCACGTGTATGTAGAAAACTTTTATTTCAGCATCCCTCTGTTCACATCTTTTGCCACCAGATCCACGTCCGCTTGTGGGACTGTGCGGAAGAGCAAGAGAGGTCTTTTCACATCCCGCTTAATGAACATTTATCAAACACCTGTGGGGTGTTAAGGCTCACTGTACCCCTTGTTAGGTGCCTTGAGGGGTGTAGTTTTCAAAATAGTATGCCATGTGTTTTTTTTTTTTTTTTTTGCTGTTCTGGCAACATAGGGGCTTCGTAAATGCGACATGCCCCCCCATTTCAGCAAAATATGCAAATGTGACTCCTCTTCTGAGCATTGTAGTGGGCCCGCAGTGCACTTGACGTCCACACATGGGGTATTTCCATACTAAGAAAAGATGGGGCTACACACTTTGGGGGGCATTTCTCTAATTACCCCTTGTAAAAATGTAAAATTTGGGGAAAACCCATAATTTTAGTGAAAAAAAAGTCATTTACACATCCAAAGTCGTCAAACACCTGTGAGGTGTTAAGGCTCATTGTACCCCTTGTTACGTTCCTTAAGGGGTGTAGTTTCCAAAAAAGTATGCCATGTGTTTTGTTTTTCTTTTTTTTTTCCGGTTTTTTTTTTTTTTTTTGCTTTCCTTGCACGATAACCCCTTAAGGACTGAGCCCTTTTTCATCTTAAGGTCTGAGCCCTTTTTTGCAATTCTGACCACTGTCATTTTAACCCCTTCAGGACGGAGCCCATTTTGGCCTTAAGGACCGGAGCGTTTTTTGCACATCTGACCACTGTCACTTTAAACATTAATAACTCTGGAATGCTTTTAGTTATCATTCTGATTCCGAGATTGTTTTTTCGTGACATATTCTACTTTAACATAGTGGTAAATTTTTGTCGATACTTGCATCATTTCTTGGTGAAAAATCCGTAAATTTGATGAAAAATGGGAAAATTTAGCATTTTTCTAACTTTGAAGCTCTCTGCTTGTAAGGAAAATGGATATTACGAATACATTTTTTTTGGGTTCACATATACAATATGTCTACTTTATGTTTGCATCATAAAATTGACGTGTTTTTACTTTTGGAAGGCACCAGAGGGCTTCAACGGTCAGCAGCAATTTTCCGATTTTTCACAAAATTTTCAAACTCAGTATTTTTCAGGGACCAGTTCAGGTTTGAAGTGGATTTGAAGGGTCTTCATATTAGAAATACCCCATAAATGACCCCATTATAAAAACTACACCCCCAAAAGTATTCAAAATGACATTGTCAGCGTTTTAACCCTTTAGGTGTTTCACAGGAATAGAAGCAAAGTGAAGGAGAAAATTCACAATCTTAATTTTTTACACTCACATGTTCTTGCAGACCCAATTTTTGAATTTTTACAAGGGGTAAAAGGACAAAATTTTTACTTGTATTTGTAGCCCAATTTCTCTCGAGTAAGCACATACCTCATATGTCTATGTAAAGTGTTCGGCGGGCGCAGTAGAGGGCTCAGAAGGGAAGGAGCGACAAGGGGATTTTGGAGAGTACGTTTTTCTGAAATGGTTTTTGGGGGGCATGTTACCTTTAGGAAGCCCTTATGGTGCCAGAACAGCAAAAAAAAAAACACATGGCATACCATTTTGGAAACTAGACCCCTCGGGGAATGTAACATGGGATAAAGTGAACCTTAATACCCCACAGGTGTTTCACGACTTTTGCAAATGTAAAAAAAAAAAAAAATTTTTACCTAAAATGCTTGTTTTCCCAAAAATTTTACATTTTTAAAAAGGGTAAAAGCAAAAAATACCCCCCAAAATTTGTAACACAATTTCTCCCGAGTACGGCAATACCCCATATGTGGCCCTAAACTGTTGCCTTGAAATACGACAGGGCTCCAAAGTGAGAGCGCCATGCGCATTTGAGGCCTAAATTAGGGATTGCATAGGGGTGGACATAGGGGTATTCTACGCCAGTGATTCCCAAACAGGGTGCCTCCAGCTGTTGCAAAACTCCCAGCATGCCTGGACAGTCAACGGCTGTCCGACAATACTGGGAGTTGTTTTGCAACAGCTGGAGGCTCCGTTCTGGAAACAGTGGCGTACCAGACGTTTTTCATTTTTATTGGGGAGGGGAGGGGGGCTGTGTAGGGGTATGTGTATACGTAGTGTTTTTTAGTGTTTTTTACTTTTTATTTTATTTTTTGTGTTAGTGTAGTGTTTTTAGGGTACAGTCACACGGACGGGGGTTCACAGTAGTTTCTCGCTGGCAATTTGAGCTGCAGCAGAAAGTTTGCGGCAGCTCAAACTTGCAGCCAGATACTTACTGTAATCCTCCGCCCATGTGAGTGTACCCTGTACGTTCACATTGGGGGGGACATCCAGCTGTTGCATAACTACAACTCCCAGCATGCCCGTTGGCTGTCGGTGACTGCTGAGAGTTGCAGTTTTGCAACAGCTGGAGGCACACTGGTTATGTATCACTGAGTTTGTGACCTAACTCAGTGTTTCACAACCAGTGTGCCTCCAGCTGTTGCAAAACTACAACTCCCAGCATGTACGGTGCATGGTGTACGGTGACTGCTGAGAGTTGTAGTTTGCAACAGCTGGAGGCACACCGGTCGTGAAACACTGAGTTAGGTAAAAAAAAACTCTGAGTTTCACAACCAGTGTGCCTTCAGCTGTTGCAAAACTACAACTCTCAGCAGTCACCGGCAGCCAACGGGCATGCTGGGAGTTGTAGTTATGCAACCAGCAGATGCACCACTACAACTCCCAGCATGCACTTTAGCTGTTTGTGCAAGCTGGGAGTTGTAGTTATACAACAGCTGAAGAAACACTTTTCCATAGAAAGAATGTGCCTCCAGCTGTTGCAAAACCATAAGTCCCAGCATGCCCATAAGGGAATGCTGGGAGTTGTGGTGGTCTGCCTCCTGCTGTTGCATAACTACAGCTCCCAGCATGCCCTTTTTGCATGCTGGGAGCTGTTGCTAAGCAACAGCAGGAGGCTGTCACTCACCTCCAACGATCCTCGCCGCACAGGTCAGTCCCTCGTCGTCTCCGCCGCCGCAGCTGCTCCTGGGGCCCCGATCCCAACAGGGGCGCCGGGGATCGGGGTCCCCAGCACCCGGGGTGCACGTCCCGCACCCGCTCACGTCCTCCAGAAGAGGGGCGGAGCGGGTGCGGGAGTGACACCCGCAGCAGGCGCCCTGATTGGTCGGCCGGTAATCCGGCCGACGAATCAGGGCGATCGTGAGGTGGCACCAGTGCCACCTCACCCCTGCAGGCTCTGGCTGTTCGGGGCCGTCAGAGATGGCCCCGAACAGCCAGTAATTCCGGGTCACCGGGTCACTGGAGACCCGATTGACCCGGAATCGCCGCAGATCGCTGGACTGAATTGTCCAGCGATCTGCGGCGATCGCCGACATGGGGGGACATAATGACCCCCCTGGGCGATATACCGGGATGCCTGCTGAACGATTTCAGCAGGCATCCGGCTCCGGTCCCCAACCGGCTAGCGGTGGGGGCCGGAATTCCCACGGGCGTATGGATACGCCCTCGGTCCTTAAGGACTCGGGATGCAGGGCGTATCCATACGCCCTATGTCCTGAAGAGGTTAAGCATTAATAACTCAGGAATGCTTTTACCGATTATTCTGATTCCGTGATTGTTTTTTCGTGACATATTCTACTTTATGATAGTGGTAAATTTTCATTGTTACTTGCATCCTTTCTTGGTGAAAAATCCCAAAATGTAACGAAAATTTAGAAAATTTAGCATTTTTCTAACTTTGAAACTCTCTGCTTGTAAGGAAAATGGATATTGCAAATACATTATATATTGATTCACAAATACAATATGTCTACTTTATATTTGCATCATAAAGTTGACATGTTTTTACTTTTGGAAGACATTAGAGGGCTTCAAAGTTCAGCAGCAATTTTCCACAGCATTTTCAAAATCTGAATTTTTCAGGGACCAGTTCAGTTTTGAAGTGGATTTGAGGGGTCGTCTTATTAGAAATACCCCATAAATGACCCCATTATAAAAACTGCACCCCCAAAGTATTCAAAATGACATTCAGAAAGTTTGTTTACCCTTTAGGTGTTTCACAGGAATAGCAGCAAGGTAAAGGAGAAAATTCAAAATTTTCATTTTTTACACTTGCATGTTCTTATAGACCCAGTTTTTGAAATTTTACAAGGGATAAAAGGAGAAAAAGCCCCCCAAAATTTGTAACCAAATTCCTCTCGAGTAAGAAAATATCTCATGTGTATGTAAAGTGTTCGACGGGTGCAGTAGAGGGCTCAGAAGGGAAGGAGCGACAATGGGATTTTGGAGAGTGAGTTTTTCTGAAATGGTTTTGGGGGGCATGTCACATTTAGGAAGCCCCTATGGTGCCAGAACAGCAAAAAAAAAAAAAAAAACTATTTTGGAAACTACACCCCCCAAGGAACGTAACAAGGGGTCCGCTGAGCATTAACACCCCACAGGTGTTTGACAACTTTTCGTTAGTCGGATGTGTAAATGAATATTTTTCATTTTTTCACATTCAACTTTAATGAAAATTTGTCAACCACCTGTGGGGTGTTAAGGCTCACTATACCCCTTGTTACATTCCGTGAGGGGTGTAGTTTCTAAAATGGGGTCACATGTGGGTATTTATTGTTTTGCATTTATGTCAGAGCCGCTATAAAATCAGCCACCCCTGTGCAAATCACCAATTTAGACCTCAAATGTACATAGTGCGCTCTCACTTCTGAGCCTTGTTGTGCACCCACAGAGCACTTTACGCCCACATATGGAGTATTTCCGTACTCAGGAGAAATTGCGTTACAAATTTTGTTTTGTTTTTTCCCCTTTTAGCGCTTGTGAAAATTAAAAGTATGGGTCAACACCAGCATGTTAGTGTAAATTTTTTTTTTTTTACACTAACATGCTGACTTTACACTAAGACCCCGACTTTACCTTTTCATAAGGGGTAAAAGGAGAAAAAGCCCCCCAAAATTTGTAACGCAATTTCTCCTGAATCTGGAGATACCCCATATGTGGCCCTAAACTGTTTCCTTGAAATACGACAGGGCTCCGAAGTGAGAGAGCGCCATGTGCATTTGAGGACTAAATTGGGGATTTGAATCCGCCACAAAAATACCCTACGGCAGTGTTTCCCAAACGGGGTGACTCCAGCTGTTGCAAAACTCCTAGCATGCCTTGACAGTCAGTGGCTGTCCAGCAATACTGTGAGTTGTTGTTTTTCAACAGCTGGAGGCTCCGTTTTGGAAACAGTGCCGTACAAGATTTTTATTTTTTTTTATTCGGGGGGGGGGGGGGGGGGGAGACTGTGTAGGGGTATGTAGTGTCTTACTTTTTATTTTGTGTAGTGCTTTTAGGGTACATTCACGTGGGCGGAGGTTTACAGTTAGTTTCTTTGCTGGGAGTTTGAGCTGCAGAGGAAAATTTTCCGCATCTCAAACTTGCAGCAGAACTCGTTGTTAACCCGACCCTGTACATTCACATGGGGGGGGGGGGCAAACCTCCAGCTGTTGCAAAACTACAACTCCAAGCATGCACCGACTGACCATACATGCTGGGAGTTGTAGTTATGCAACAGCTGGGCGCGCATTGGTTGGGAAACACTGAGTTTGTTTCTTAACTCAGTTTTTCGCAACCAGTGTGCCTCCAGCTATTGCAAAACTAGAACTCCCAGCATGTACAGTCTCTCACTGCATGCTGGGAGTTGTATTTTTGCAACAGCTGGAGGCACACTGGTTGCAAAACACTGAGTTAGGTAACAAACTCTGTTTCACAACCGATGTGTCTCCAGCTGTTGCAAAACTGCAACAATCAGGGCATGCTGAGAGTTGTAGTTTTGCAACAGCTGGAGGCACACTGCTACAACTCCCAGCATACCCTTTGGTAGTCTGTGCATGCTAGGAGTTGTAGTTATGCAACAGCTGGCTGCACACTTTTTCATAGAAAAAAAGTGCCTCCAGCTGTTGCATACCTCCAACCCCTAGCATGCACAGACTAGCAAAGGGCATGCTGGGAGTTGTAGTTGGAACTCCAGCAGTTGCAAATCTACAACTCCCAGCATGCCCTTTGGCTTTTGCATGCCGAGAGTTGTTGCTAAGCAACAGCAGGAAGTGAAGAGGCCTTACCTCCTGCTGTGTATCCTGCCCCGGGACGCCGCCGCTGCTGCTGCCAATCCTGCTGCTCCTGTCGCCGCCACCACACCAGAGGGGACCCCCGCGGGACCAGGGCAAGTTAGGAGACCCCCTTCGGCGCCAATCTCTGCTCCGATCACCGTCCCCAGCAGGTCCGTGATTGATCGGTCGTTCCAACCGATCAAGCACATGATCGTGAGACGGCACCTGTGCCACCTCACTTCTGCTGGGTAAGGGTGAATGGGGCTGTATCGGACAGCCCCATTCACCCTTTTTTTCCGGGTCACCAGAGACCTGATTGACCCGGAATAACAGCAATTCGTACGTCTGAATTGACGCGCGATTTGTGGGGGACCTCAGGACCTCCCGGGGCGATATGCCGGGATGCCTGCTGAATGATATCAGCAGGCATCCCAGTCCGGTCCCTGCCCGGTGAGCGGCAGGGGCCAGAAGAACTCAGGGCGTATCCATACGCCCTGAGTCCTTAAGGACTCGGAAACGGGGGCGTATGCATATTCCCTGCGTCCTTAAGGGGATAAGGGCTTCCTAAATGGGACATGCCCCCCAAAAACCATTTCAGCAAAATTTGCTTTCCAAAAGCCAAATGTGACTCCTTCTCTTCTGAGCATTTTAGTTCGCCTGCAGAGCACTTGACATCCACACATGGGGTATTTCCATACTCAGAAGAGATGGGGTTACAATTTTTTTTTTTTTGGGGGGGTGGGGCATTTTCTCCCATTACCCCTTGTAAAAATATAAAATTTGGGGGAAAACCAGCATTTTAGTGGGGAAAAAAAAATTACAAAAAATCATTTACACATCCAAAGTTGTCAAACACCTGTGGGGTGTTAAGGCTCACTGTAACCCTTGTTATGTTCCTTGAGGAGTATATTTTCCAAAATAGTACAGTGGGGATCAAAAGTTTGGGCACCCCAGGTAAAAATTTGTATTAATGTGCATAAAGAAGCCGAGGAAAGATGGAAAAATCTCCAAAAGGCATCAAATTACAGATTAGAAATGCTTATAATATGTCAACAAAAGTTAGATTTTATTTCCATCATTTACACTAGAGATGAGCGAACTTACAGTAAATTCGATTCGTCACGAACTTCTCGGCTCGGCAGTTGATGACTTTTCCTACATAAATTAGTTCAGCTTTCAGGTGCTTTGGTGGGCTGGAAAAGGTGGATACAGTCCTAGGAGACTCTTTCCTAGGAATGTATCCACCTTTTCCAGCCCACCGGAGCACCTGAAGGCTGAACTAATTTACGCAGGATAAGTCATCAACTGCCGAGCCGAGAAGTTCGTGACTAATCGAATTTACTGTAAGTTCGCTCATCTCTAATTTACACTTTCAAAATAACAGAAAACAAAAAAATGGTGTCTGCAAAAATTTGGGCACCCTGCAGAATTTATAGCATGCACTGCCCCCTTTGCAAAGCTGAGACCTGCCAGTGTCATGGATTGTTCTCAATCATCATCTGGGAAGACTAGGTGATGTCAATCTCAATGGTTTTAAATGCCCAGACTCATCTGACCTTGCCCCAACAATCAGCACCATGGGTTCTTCTAAGCAGTTGTCAAGAAATCTGAAACTGGAAATAGAACTCCTGGAGAATTGAAACAATATCACCTTTCAACGTAACTTTGAACAGGCAATTACAGCAGGCATAGACACTGTGGTGTGACGCTGTATAGTGCGCTGTGGGTCAGTGTTTCAAAGTGTAACAGTCACTTGTATAACATATTCATAGAGGGTAAAGAAAAGAACTGAGCACTGACCAGTCTGTAGCTGCAGGGATCTTTATTCACTTCATGCAATATTCCATGTGAAGGGGGACAGCGGACGGCAGGTGAGACTTCAGGCAACAGACCACATCGTTAGCGCTTCCTCAGGCCCTACGTCAGCACGTCCTTAGGTGTGCTTTTAAAAGCCCAGCATAGGTGATAAGGTAAGTCACCTGGCTGGGGGAGGTACAGGTAAGGAGTGATGGACATGGGTAAGATGGGGATGGGAGGGGTGAGAGAGGGAAGGGGAGGGAGGAGGATGACAAGGTAATGGGAATACACATAAGGGGTTAAAAGCAAATATCACCATAGTGAGAACATATATCAAGCGCTTGCCAACATAACAATTGTGTTAAATAAATACACTCATTTCGTTATGGTCGTTAAGACCTAGCGGACCAGTGGCATTGGTGCGCAGAATCCAACGCGACTCCTTTATTAAAAGGCTTTTATGTCTATCATACCTTTCAGATGAAGGTTCTAATCGCTCAATGGCTGAGAATTTTAATGCTTTAATATCTCCATTGTGGGAAATTAATCCTTGTGATCCCCGGCCAGTTTTTAAAGACCGTATATGCTCCCGTATGCGGTGAAATAGGGGGCGAATGGTCTTTCCCACATAATAGTGTCCGCAATCACACATCATATAATACACCACGAAGTTGGATCTACATGTTACAAATTGTTGAATATGTATGGTGTATCCTCCTAGTGTGACTTGTTTTGATTGCGCATTTAAATAACAAAAAGAACAAGATCCACACGAGTAGTTGCCCACTGGTCTACTCATGGTTATCCAATCTTAATTTTGTTTTGTTTGAAATGTTTTCTTTTTATTTTGTTCTTTTTTTAGAAAATCAGAAATAGTGTGCTTTTTCTTGTAAGTAATTATGGGTTTGCTCTGTGTGATAGTTTTCAGGTCATCATCTCTCTGGAGCATGTACCAATGTTTATATATGTTTATTTTTTTATATGTTCATTCATGGGAGTGTTGATGAATGAGAAAAAACATCTGTTTTGTGGTTGTGTTTTAATTTTTCTTCTTTAAAAGTGACTGTCAGGGTGTCTGATCTATCCTTCGGCGTGCTGCATCTATGTTCTGTGCAGGGTATTCTCTATCGAGTAATCTCTGGCTGAGGTCATGTAGTTGTGCATTGAGGAGGTTAGGATCATTGTTAATGCATTTAATTATAACCATTTGGCTATAAGGTATGCTTGCCTTGAGTTCTTTAGGATGCAATGATTCATAATGTAGAAGTGCGTTTCTTGAAGTTGGTTTTCTAAAACCTGTAGTTATGTTATTCTGTTGTATTTGGATCATCACATCCAAGAACTCCAAGGACTGACCGACCTCCAAACTGGGATGTAAATGACATGTTGACAGTATTAATTTCATAGAGGTATGTAGTAAATTGTGCACATTGATCTGGAGTGCCACTCCATATTATGAATATGTCATCGACATATCTCATAATTAACTGAATGTATTGTACAAATGGATTTTGTATAGAAAAATGTACTTTTGCTTGAAAATAGCTAAAAAAAAATTGCATAAAGACACGAAATGGGTGTGCCCATTGCCGTACCATTAACTTGTTTGAACCATTGTGTATTGAATTGAAAAATTTTGCTAGTGAGGACTAACTGTAAGGACTCAGGGAATTCCTAAACAGTAACGACTGTTAATCAGCATTCATTGATTTTGTTTCTGAGGGCCTGTATACCCGCATCATGTGAGATGTGGGTGTACAGGCTTTCCACGTCTATAGAGCAAAGTGAGTATCCGTCCAACCAATCAAATTTGTCCAAAATTTTAATGGGATCTCCTGCATCTCGAAGAAAGGTAGGGATGTGTTGTACGAGTGGGGAGAGTAACCAGTCAAGATAACTCGAGAGGTACTCCGTAGGTGCTCCTATACCCACCACAATCGGCCGACCAGGTGGGGGGGGGGGGTAACATTTTTATGGACTTTGGGGACTAGATACCACTTAGGATGTTTAGGGGACGTAGGAAGCAATTTTTCTGTAGTTTACCTGTCTAATAAGCCATTACTTACATACCTAGCAAGGTGTGACCTAAGCTTTTCGGTCTACGGAGTACCTCTCAAGTTATCTCGACTGGTTACTCTTCCCACTCCTACAACACATCCCTACCTTTCTTCGAGATACAGGAGATCTCATTAAAATTTTGGACAAATTTGATTGGTTGGACGGATACTCACTTTGCTCTATAGACGTGGAGAGCCTGTACACCCGCATCCCACATGATGCGGGTATACAGGCCCTTAGGGAATTCCTAAACAGTACAGACTGTTCATCAGCATTCATTGATTTTGTTTCTGAGTCCTTACAGTTAGTCCTCACTAGCAACATTTTTCAATTCAATACACAATGGGTCAAACAAGTTAATGGTACGGCAATGGGCACGCCCATTTCGTGTCTTTATGCAAATATTTTTTTATCTATTTTCGAGCAAAATAAAATTTTTTCTACACAAAATCCATTTGTACAATACATTCAATTAATTATGACATATGCATCAACAATGAGAAGTGAAACAGACGGACGACTCACCCTGTCAGCAATAAAAAATCTTCGGTGCTTGCAGCAGAAGATGACAGCGGGTTACAGCAGGTTACAAGGGGGGTCTCAGCAGGAACGCAGGGCTGTGGAGTGCAACGACCGTATTGCTTCTGAGCGAAGCTTCTTTCGGCCTCCAACAGGTGTTCCACGTCCTGCCATGATTTAAGACCAGGTATGTGTGAAGGGGGGAGGAGCCTTTACCTAGACAAAAAATCACCTATGTGCTAAAAACAATGTTAAAAACATTGGTAAAACCAACCACTTCATTAATTTTGTTTGTGAAGCTCTTAGTTTTGTGTTAACCAACAACACATTTAAATATGATTCCCAGTGGTACCGGCAACGGACCGGTACCGCGATGGGAACTCCGGTTTCCTGCACTTTCGCTATTTTGTTTCTGGCAGCATTTGAGGATAAATATATTTTTCTGATAATAATCCCTATCTTCCACACATATGATTTTTTAAGCGGTATGTTGACGATTTTATAGTGGTGTGGAATCATACAGAAAAATCATTTAACGACTTCATCCAATATCTCAATCATAACAACACCTGTAATATGTTATTCACGGCAGTATTTGGAAACCTAAACTAGAGTTTCTAGACACTGAATTAAGTATAGAAGGGAACACAGTCACAGGATACAGAAAACAAATAGCGAGGAATACTTTATTGCATTTCAAAGCTCACATCCCCAGCATGTAAAAAAAGGACTGCCGTACAGTCAATTTATTAGGTTAAAACGAATTAATACTCATGATCACAACTACCAAATACAGGCAGCAGAACTAAAAGACAGGCTGAAAAAACGAGGATATCCAGACAGTCATATACAACAAGCATATGAGAGAGCAGAAAAGAATAAAAGGGAAGAGTTATTAATTAATAAAAAGAAAGCATCTGTTATAAATAACACCGAAAACAAAAGATTTAACTTTTCATTCTCTAACACACCATTAAACAATATCATCACTAAGGCAATACATAACAACTGGAAAATACTAGAACAGGATGACAATTTTAAAACTATAGCAAACAATAGACCCCTTATTACTTTTAGAAAAAATAAAACTATCAGTGATAGTATAAAAAATACTAAAAAACGTAAGGAGAATGAACAGAAAAGCAATAAGGATTGGCTGACCAACTCCCTTCCCCCAGGCAATTATGCCTGTGGGCAGTGTTCACATTGTTCTCAGAATATGAAAGTGAACGCTATTAACCTGGGAGGAAGGGATATCAATGTAAGAGAGGTCATCACGTGTAAAAGTACACACGTAGTATATGGTTTAAACACACTGGATACTAAGAACTGGGGCCCTGGGACCAGCGGGGCTTAACGATAGAGCCGAATTTGTCCCTTTTTTGTAAATCTCTTAGAATGTTTTTAACATTGCTTTTAGCACGTAGGTGATTTTTTTTGTCTAGTTGAAGGCTCCTCCCCCCTTCCCACATACCTGGTCTTAAATCATGGCAGGACGTGGAACACCTGTTGGAGGCCGGAAGAAGCTTTGCTCAGAAGCGATACGGTCATTGCACTCCACAGCCCAGAGTTCCTGCTGAGACCCCCCCCCCCCCTTGTAACCTGCTGTAACCCGCTGTCATCTTCTGCTGCAAGCACCGAATAAAGAAGATTTTTATTGCTGACAGGGTGAGTCGTCCGTCTGTTTCACTTCTCATTGTTGATGCATGAATAGACTTTATACTACCAGACGTAAATGCTCCCCTAGCATTCAACACAGCAGGATACTCTTACATCTGATAATCCGGACAGGAGAAGACATAGCCACACACAAGTAGACAGTGCCTGGTGCCCTCTCTATGTTCACATAATTATGAGATATGTTGACGACATATTCATAATATGGAGTGGCAATCAAGATCAATTTGTACAATTTACTACATACCTCAATGAAATTAATACTGTCAACATTTAATTTACATCCCAGTTTGGAGGTCAGTCCTTGGAGTTCTTGGATGTGATGATCCAAATACAACAGAATAATATCATAACTACAGGTTTTAGAAAACCAAGTTCAAGAAACACACTTTTAAATTTTTAATCATCGCATCCTAAAGCACTAAAGGCAAGCATACCTTATAGCCAAATGGTTAGAATTAAATGCATTAACAATGATCCTAACCTCCTTAATGCACAACTAGATGACCTCAGCCAGAGATTTCTCGATAGAGGATACCCTGCACAGATCATAGATGCCGCACGCCGAAGGATAGATCAGACACCCACCAAGAAGAAAAATTAAAACACAACCACAAAACAGATGTTTTTTCTCATTCAACAACACTCCCATGAATGAACTTATAAAAAAAACATACATAAACATTGGTACATGCTCCAGAGAGATGATGACCTGAAAACTATCACACAGAGCAAACCCATAATAACTTACAAGAAAAAGCACACTATTTCTGATTTTCTAAAAAAAGAACAAAATAAAAAGAAAACATCATTTCATACAAAACATGAAGATGGGATAACCATGATTAGACCAGTGGGCAACTACTCGTGTGGATCTTAATCTTTTTGTTCTTTAAATGCGCAATCAAAACAAGTCACACTAGGAGGATACACCATACATATTCAACAATTTGTAACATGTAGATCCAACTTCGTGGTGTGATTGCGGACACTATTATGTGGGAAAGACAATTCGCCCCCTGTTTCACCGCATACGGGAGCATATGCGGTCTTTAAAAACTGGTCGAGGATCACAAAGATTCATTTCCCACATGAATAGTGCCCACAATGGAGATATTAAAGCATTAAAATTCATTAGAACCTTCATCTGAAAGGTATGATAGACATAAAAGCCTTTTAATAAAGGAGTCGTGTTGGATTCTGCGCACCAATGCCACTGGTCCGCTAGGTCTTAACGACCATATCGAAATGAGTGTATTTATTTAATACAATTGTTATGTTGGCAAGCGCTTGATATATGTTCTCACTATGGTGATATTTGCTTTTAACCCCTTATGTGTATTCCCGTTATCTTGTCATCCTCCATTCCTCCCTTTCATCCCCGTCCTTTCCTCCCCCTCCCTCAACCCCCCCCCCTCCCTTCCCTTCCCTCTCTCACCCCTCCCATCCCCATCTTTCCCATATCCATCACTCCTTACCTGTACCTCCCCCAGCCATGTGACTTACCTTATCACCTAAGCTGGGCTTTTAAAAGCACACCTAAGGACGTGCTGACGTAGGGCCTGAGGAAGCACTAACGCGCGATACGGTCCGTTGCCCGAAGTCTCACCTGCCATCCGCTCTCCCCCTTCACATGGAATATTGCATGAAGTGAATAAAGATCCCTGCAGCTACAGACTGGTCAGTGCTCCGTTCTTTTCTTTACCTCTATGAATTTGTGAAACTGAAAATAGTTGACGCTCACAAACCTGGAGAAGGCTATAAGAAGATAGCAAAACATTTTCAGATGTCAATATCCTCTGTTTGGAATGTAATTAAGAAATGGCAGTCATCAGGAACAGTGGAAGTTAAAACAAGATCTGGAAGACCAAGAAAATATCAGACAGAACAGCTCGCAGGATTGTGAGAAAAACGATTCAAAACACATATTTGACTGCACAATCCCTCCAGAAAGATCTGGTAGACACTGGAGTTGTGGTACACTATTCCACTATAAAGCGATACTTGTACAAATATGGTCTTCATGGAAGAGTCATCAGAAGAAAACCTTCTATGTCCTCATCACAAAAATCAGCATTTAAACTTTGCAAATGAACGTATAGACAAGCCTGATGCATTTTGGAAACAAGTTCTGTGGACCAATGAGGTTAAAATTAAACTTTTTGGCCAGAATTAGCAAAGGTACGTTTGGAGAAGAAGGGGAACAGAATTTAATGAAAAGAACCTCTGTCCAACTGTTAAGCATGGGGTGGATCAATCATGCTTTGGGGTTGTATTGCAGCCAGTGGCACAGGGAACATCTCACGAGTAGAAGGAAAAATGGATTCAATAAAATTTCTGCAAAATTAGGATGCTAACTTGATGCCATTTGTGAAAAAGCTGAAGTTAAAGAGAGGATGGCTTCTACAAATGGATAATGATCCTAAACACACCTCAAAATCCACGGGGATTTACGTTGAGGCGTAAACGGAAGGTTTTGCTATGGCCTTCACAATCTCCTGACCTCAACATAATTGAAAATCTATGGATAATTTGTTTGCACTTTGGGTATTGTGTGCCCTACAGTTAACCTCAGTTCCCTCCACTACGTGGCCTATTGGGGAGCTGCACTCCCCCCCCCCTCTACATTTTGCATTGAGCAGTGTGTCGGCATGTGTTGCATGCTTTGTCTACAGTGGGGATCAAAAGTTTGGGCACCCCAGGTAAAAATTTGTATAAATGTGCATAAAGAAGCCAAGAAAAAATGGAAAAATCTCCAAAAGGCATCAAATTACAGATTAGATATTCTTATAATATGTCAACAAAAGTTAGATTTTATTTCCATCATTTACACTTTCAAAATAACAGAAAACAAAAAAATGGCATCTGCAAAAGTTTGGGCACCCTGCAGAGTTAATATCTTGTACTGCCCCCTTTGGCAAGTATCACAGCTTGTAAATGCTTTTTGTAGCCAGACAAGAGTCTTTCAATTCTTGTTTGAGGTATCTTTGCCCATTCTTCCTTACAAAAGTCTTCCAGTTCTTTGAGATTTCTGGGCTGTCTGTCACGCACTGCTCTTTTAAGGTCTATCCATAGATTTTCAATTATGTTAAGGTCAGGAGATTGTGAAGGCCATGGCAAAACCTTCAGTTTACGCCTCTTGATGTAATCCCCTGTGGATTTTGAGGGGTGTTTAGGAACATTATCCATTTGTAAAAGCCATCCTCTCTTTAACTTCAGCTTTTTCACAGATGGCATCAAGTTGGCATCCAAAATTTTCTGTGGACCTCATCGGTCCACAGAACTTGTTTCCAAAATCATCAGGCTTGTCAATATGTTCATTTGCAAAGCTCAAACGCTGATTTTTGTCTTGAGGACGTAGAAGAGGTTTTCTTCTGATGACTCTTCCATGAAGACCATATTTGTACAAGTATCTCTTTATAGTGGAATAGTGCACCACAACTCCAGTTTCTGCCAGATCTTTCTGGAGGGATTGTGCAGTCAAATGTGGGTTTTGAATTGTTTTTCTCACAATTCTGCAAGCTGTTCTGTCTGATATTTTTCTTGGTCTTCCAGATCTTGCTTTAACTTCCACTGTTACTGATGACTGCCATTTCTTAATTACACTCCAAACAGAGGATATTGACATCTGAAAACGTTTTGCTATCTTCTTATAGCCTTCTCCAGCTTTGTGAGCGCCAACTATTTTCAGTTTCAGATTTCTAGACAACTGCTTAGAAGAACCCATGGTGCTGATTGTTGGGGCAAGGTCAGATGAGTCTGGGCATTTAAAACCTTTGAGATTGACATCACCTGGTCTTCCCAGATGATGATTGAGAACAATCCATGACACTGGCAGGTCTCAGCTTTGCAAAGGGGGCAGTGCATGCTATAAATTCTGCAGGGGTGCCCAAAATTTTGCAGACGCCATTTTTTTGTTTTCTGTTATTTTGAAAGTGTAAATGATGGAAATAAAATCTAACTTTTGTTGAAATATTGTAAGAATGTCTCATCTGTAATTTGATGCCTTTTGGAGATTTTTTCCATCTTTCCTTGGCTTATTTATGCACA
The DNA here is from genome assembly GCF_029499605.1 of Hyla sarda. NCBI lineage: Eukaryota > Metazoa > Chordata > Amphibia > Anura > Hylidae > Hyla > Hyla sarda. Next base: position 142,473,751 of record NC_079196.1, read on the forward strand.
TTAATACAAATTTTTACCTGGGGTGCTCAAATTTTTGATCCCCACTGTATAGGAACACCAGAAATACATGATGTGAAGGTTCAGAGGTCAACCATTCCCGTAGCATAGTCAAATAAAATACCGGAATACCATTAAATCACAGCACCCATATTTAGCTTGCTTTATTATTATTATTTTTTTTTAATAAACAAGTAAAATATAACATTGCAAAATAAATTTTTATTGACACTTATTTTACTATACAGTTGGAGTTAGATTTATAAACATTTTACTTATATAACTGGTAAAAAAAAAAATCTATCTGGTGGGTGATAATAATTATTTAACAACCATTCACTGAAATAATTAGTAATGTGGTATAGAATGTGGTACAGTAGCTCTAAATACACTTAAAATAATGAAAATTTTCTTCATCCTGTTGTGCCCAGGCTGCAAAAAAATAAATAAAAACGAAACAAACATTAACTCACCTTCCTCCGTTCCCCCGTTGTGCCATTATAGCTCTTCGGGCCTCTGGTCTTCTTCCTTCCATGTGCACGGATCGTTACACTGCAGTCAATGTATCGCTGGCCGCGGCGATGTCCCGCCTTGGCCGGTGATAGGCTGAATGCAGTGTCATGTAAGGAGCCCAGGCAGCAGGTTGAAGGCATAGGGTATGAGCAGTAAAGTAGTGTAGTTCTCCTTTAAATAGTAAGGCCATAATGAGTGCATTTACGAATATTGCAAAACTTTATATAAATGTGTTGCAGCAAATATACTTTTTGCTGTTATTCACATTAACAGCTAGTTACATATATAAGAGTAATCATATCATATGCAATAATACTAGGTATTTTCCTAACCCTTTATTTAGGGTAGGGTAACACGTATGATATCTATTTCACACTGCGCAAAATCTGCTGCACAACAAGAAATACACTATTCTCCTGTGAGCAGATACACGGAGCTGCCTGGAGGCCTCCAAACCTTACTACACACACAGGGATGACGCTTAGTAGCCCACTGTGTCTGCTCATAGTAAAATATATAGCGGATTTCACACAGCGAGAACAACGGTGCGTATACGTGTGACCCTACCCTTAAATGTTTTTTTATTAATTATGATAAGCTACAATAATACAGCTCAGAGCTACCACTGATATTCCCCAAAGATGAATGCAATGCTTGCTGCATAATCATTTCCTGTCTAGCTGTTAATTAAATAACGTTAAGCCATATTCTACTGTATGTAAAATAATACTTGATGATTACTAATATACTTAAAAAAACAGTAGTGGAAAATGTCATCGCCTAACAGTTTTTAAATAAATATACAATAAATTTACACAGACTAGATTTGGCACCTCATATGCTGTAATGCTAGACAATTTTTGACCTTATCTCCATGCTGACTACAAATTTAGTTGCTGCAATGAGATTCCTTCAAAACAAGTATGACTAGATTTTTGTCAATACTATTTTAACATGCAACTCTAGCTACATTTATGGTTTGCCATAGTGTCCATTAGCAAAAACTGACATTACATAACATTTAGAACAAACACTGACTCCTATGTGTCACATTGGCACCCTCATAGACAAGCAAGTAGCTGCGCCACTACTACAGTTCAGAGATCATCTTCCCCTGCAATTTTGTCACAATATGTTAGACTATGGAGAGGGATGCTACAAGAACACATTTCATTTTATTGGGATGAATAAGCTGTATTAGGCAAATACAAGCCTTTCACCATAGTTCTTGTTGTTTGGCTTGTGCATCATTGTAAATGGTTTGTGTTGCTGCTATCTGTTAGTGAAACGATTCTTTATTAAATTAATAACACAGAGCATACAGAGGCCGAAAATCCATGGGATTCCATTGTGGCCCATGCTGCACTGTTCCTCATGGTTTGACTATCAACTAAGGTTCTAGGAAAACAGTCAAAACTGCTATGTAAAACCCTAATACTACTCCCTTTTTGTCAATTATAGTCAACTATATAACTTGTATTCTAAAGTTAAAAAGTACTGAATATGCAGCAAACATCACTGCAAAGAAATGTTTAAAAGAATAAAGAGTAAAACTTTGTAAAGTTTGTAAAAATCATCTTGCTGTGGGGTCACCCCGGGATACTTTGGCGGATGCAATTCAGTGAATGGCATAGCGGGCTGTCAGTTCCTGCTCCGCTTTTCACGGTCATAAGCTGCAATCTTTTTAGCTTTGCAGCCTTTGAGCATCTGCGAGATCCCCTGCAAACTGGCACAATGATGTGATGTCATTGCGTCGGCCGGGGTATCCCGGTACTGCAGCTCATAGGCTGCAGAGCTGAAGAGGAGAGCACATCGTGGGAACCTGAACTAGGCAAGTATAATTGTTTTAATTTTTCCTGTTTGGGCACAGGGGCATCATTAACAGGGGTTGCATATTTATATATAAGAGTACATGGGGCATGTTTAAATATGGGCACTGGGGCAAATATTAGTTGGCATAGGGGGCATTATATGTGAGTGGGCACAGGGGCATATTTATATATGGAGGGACGTTATTTGTGAGTGGGGGGCACAGTTGGGGTATTATGAGGATATTATATATTTTTATGGTACACTAATGAAGTATACTCTGCATGGACAAGTGGCATTTGGGAGAAGTTGTCATGGTTGTCAGATGGAGAAGGAAAGAGAAGGTCACTTATATGGTGCATGTATCCTGTGCAGTGCTGGTTTTTAAATATATATGGTTTTGAACAGTATGTAGTGACTTATGTGGGTAAATAGCCTGTGTAGTACAGGTATCCATCACTATATGGTTGCTGTATGAAGGGTATAGTTATTCTTGTTCTTTGCAGTAGATACAGTATATAAGCCCAAGGAGGAATTCTTTTGCCATTGTATAGTGCTGTTAATAAGTACAGGGCTGTATTATGCAGAGATGCACTGAAATATAAAAAAAAAAAACATTTGGGGCCAGGGTGACATCTAAGGGTAAAAAATTTTAGGGAGAGAATACGAATGACGGGGTAAATCTAGGCCTGAGTTTTACAAGCTGCCATATACATATATACTATTTTTGTGGTGGGAGCAGTCAGGACATGCATTGGAGCTCGTGCAGAGACCTACAACAGAGCTGCAGCAGCATTTAAATCCACATTCCTAAAGGATCTTAGCCATGCTGTGTAGTATACTATGCAACATGCAGAATAAAGTCATGTAAACCTTCAACGCTACTACATCTTGCAGTTAGTGTCTTGCTGGGTGGGATGAAACAATTTTCTTCCCACCAGGTGACACCAACCCTAGCTACGCGCACACACTGGGTGTTACCAGTTATCACTGATCTCTAGGAGTATATAGTGTGTTACCAGTTATTGCCGATCTCTAAGAGAAGATAGTACCCAAGCCAGATCCATAAAGTTTGATTCACCAAATGTAGTATAATAGTGACTGTGTGACTGATTTTTAAGGGTGCATTCACATCATGATTTTGCTATACGGTTCCCGTATACGGTTTTGGATTTGAAAACCGCATACAACCATATAGCAAACCGTATACATTGACCTCTGAGGCAAAAAAAATTACCCTACAAGATGTATCTGGTTGTGTAAGTTTTTGTATTTGTGTTGTGTACGATTATGTGCTTTTTTTTTGCTGTTGCCATTTTGTGTCCAGTTTTGTGTCCTGTTTTTCTGTTTACAAAGGGTTTTTTTCCTTTATAAAAACTGCCTTGAAGTCAATGGGAACCATATTGAGCACACACTTGCATGCAGTTTTGGGGAATAAGTTTTCCAAAACAGTTCAAAATAGTATGGCAAAATCGTGATGCTAATCCTGGAAAAATAAGTTTTTGCTAATAAATTAACCAAACACAGTCACTATAACACTACATTTAAAGGAGTAGTCTAATCTAGAAGAGGCGTGTCAGCCACAGCTTCAGTCATGCAGGGGGCACCGGGCAGGAGATCGTAGGGGGGTCCCAGCAGTCTAACCCCCACTGATCTTTCACTTATTCCCTATCCTGCGGGTACGGTTTGTTTTTTCAGACTGATTAACTTCTTTAAAGGGGTACTCCGGTGGTCAATGTGTTTTTCCATTTGTTTTGTTTCATTTCTATTCTTGTTGTTTAGGCTACTCTATTACCGTTCTTTGTTGTCTTTTTATCCCCCACTTTGTTTTCCTATCTTTGCTTCTATTTCCTGTTTCTTGCTGTGCTGAAAATTATAAATCCCAGCATGCCACATGCCTTGCTGTTTTGGGGCGGCTCCTTTTTTTTCCCCTATCAGTGTGCCTCCAGCTGTTGCAAAACTACAACTCCCAGCATGCCCAAAGACTGTCAGGGAATGCTGGAAGTTGTAGTTTTACAACAGCTGGAGGCACACTGGTTTTGAAACTGGTGTAGCATGATTTGTATGCTGAATAGGCTAGGACAGTGTTTCCCAACCAGTGTGCCTCCAGCTGTTGCAAAACTACAACTCCCAGCATGCCCAAAGTCTGTCCAGGCATGCTGGGAGTTGTAGTTTTGCAACAGCTGGAGGCACCCTGGTTTGTAAACACTAGCATACACACATAACAGGGACTACAACTCCCAGCATGTGTCATACACACTTAGAAATCATCCCCAGTCCGAGATTTATTCCCCTGCAGTCTATACATCCCCAGCCCATGCACCTTGTTATCCTCCCCTTTACATAACACTCTTATCTTCTCTGTCTTCTTTCAGTGCAGACCTGCATCCTCAGAAGACAGAGCAGGGGGAGGGGAGATGAGGAGCTGTATATGTCCTCTCTCCCCCCTGCTCTGTATTCTTTCTCTCATGCACACCTGTGACCACCTGGAGGGGGAGATGAGGGGGCGTGGCTTATCTCTCTCATGCAGTTCTGAAAGAACAGAGAAAAAAAAAAGCCATGACATGCTGTCCACAGCCTAATCCTAACATGTGGACAACAGTAAGAGATCCAACACAGAACTACAAACAAAAAAGACACATGCTACACAAACATATAATACATGTCAATTGCAAAAAACATCAACATTAAAAGATGATGCAATATAGCCAAAAATCTTAACCACCGGAGTACCCCTTTAATCCACTGAACTCAATGGATGGAATGGGGAGGGGATACATCATAGTGTGTGTCATCATAACATATAGTATGCCACTATTAAAAGTAAGTACAAGAGCAACAGCTCTTGTCAAAGGCAGGAATCTCTGCTTCTGTACAGTGGACAGTGAGTGAGGGAGATGGGCAGACTGCAGACAATACAAGGCTTACAGAGAAGAGATCAAGAGAACCAGCAGAGGACACAGACATAAAAAGAATTAGAATGCAGCAAATTTTATCACATTTGGTTGGTTTATACTGCAGTGTGGATCAGGAGAGCTGTGACTGGAGGCTGCATACAAAAAAAAAATATATATAAAAAAAAAAAGCTGGATATTAACAATGGGTAAGTGTTTTCGCAATCTCTGTTTGGGTGTTTTGGAGGGTGGGGACATTAACTCAGAATATGGGCTTACATTGAGCTGAAACGTTGCATGTGGGAACCAATAAATCACAGCTCTAGATATAAGAATGCGGAGACTTCCATCTTTTGTGCTGTGGCCTGTGATTCTTCGATGTATTGTTTAAATAAAGGAATAATTATATCAAACTATTACACGGTTTAAATGTTACTGGTAGATAACTGTTATTTGACAATTATGTGCAGTTTAATATTTGATGGTATCATAAATAAAAATATTACTATGTTAATTACACAATATCACAATACTTTTATGTATGTTTGACATTGTATATTTTAAAGCAACAAGGTTTTGGGTTGCAAAAGTAAAGCACAAAATAATTTCAAGATATCAAACTTAAATATTGTTTACTCCTCTGACACTTTAATGCTGGTTGGCATTTCTCTGTGAAAAAATGTCATGCCAGACTTTTGCCAAACACTTAATCAGAAACATTATACAGGTTTGTTGCCAGAATTTTGAAAAAATTTCATTAAGAAAATGTCTTACTATTTGTGTTATCTGGGCAACATGTTTCTAGTTATGAATTTTACAATATGTAAACATTTATAGCGATTCCTTTTAATGTTAAATGTGTAATACAGTCTTACAAGCACTTGAATAGCTGTGTTCAGTGTCCTACGAGCCATAATACTGGGAAGATCTTTTCAAAGTAAGTAAATATAAACATTTGTATACCTGTATGTAATGGCAAGGCAATTAATTTTATGTCAAAAAGTTAGAAATGGATTTGTTGTTAGAAGTCTTAATCACATACAAGTAACTTGTGTGACACCTTCTTCTTGATCAAACTGTAAATCGTCCAAATCCCGGAGCATGCTATCATTGCTGTTAAATCCAGGAAAGTCACCAAATTCTTGACGATTCTCTTTATTCCAGTATTGCTTAGAAGACGGTAGGTACAGTTCTTCTGATGTGTGTCCCATATCTACACGTGTTCCAGGAGTTTGAAGTCCAATGTTTCGGTTGGATGTGATAATTTTTTCCTCATTTACTAAGTGTCTCTGTATCTTTTTCTGCAAATCAATTTAGAAAGTAAATATAATTTGAAAACAAAATCAGTGTGAATATATGTAAAATAACATTTTAGTATATTGCAAACTACAGAAAAAAAGCCTGCGAAAATGAAATAACCTTGCACATCCAACTCAGTCCTTATATAGTATAAGTAAATAAATCCAATTATTAGCCCTTTAGTGAAGCGTTTTTTTTTTTTGCCATGTTATATTTATTCTGTAGGTAATATGTTTACAACAATGCCTAATTTATTTAGGTTTAGTTTTATTTTACTAAGTTTAAAAAATGATAACTTTTTGAAGAAAATGAGTAGGCTTAAAATTGACTGACCCCTAAAACTTTTTTTCCCCATATACCCCCATGATTTATAGTTATTTGTAGTTTTTTTTATTCTTACAATTTAGGTTTTGATCGCCTCCTATTGTTATTTTTTTGTTTGTTTTTTCGTACAAGGCAACCTTTGGCACTGCAGATGCTTTGAACTATATTTTCCATGATGCTTTGGTACTGTTTTGGCTATAAGAGCATCATGGGAGATCAAAGCATTTGCAGTGCCGAAGTTTGTCTCTACCTTTTCTAGTATATGAAGTGACCAAAAATTAGCAATTCTGGACTAACAAGCGCTCCGAGCGCTCCGGGGATGAGCAGGGACCCGGAGCGCTTGGCGTAACACTATTATTGTGGATGGAACTTTAAAAGAAAACTGCATTTTTGCAACTTTCGGGGTGTTTGGTTTTTACACAGTGCACTTGATGGTAAAAATTATGCGTTATCTTTATTCTGTAGGTCAATGCGATTAAAGTAATAACCGATTTATATAATTTTACTGTTATTGTACTACTTAACAAAATGCTAACTTTTTTTTTACAAAATTGGTATGCATAACATTGTTCTTTCCAGACTTCTATAAATTTTACAGGGGTGTATGAGGACAAATTTTTTTTGCACCATGATCTGTAGCTTTTATCAGAACCATTTGTTTGGTGAGACTTTTTGATCACTTTTAATTAATTTTTTTCTGATATATGATGTGATTAAAAATCTGTATTTCTGATATTTTTTTACATTTACACCATTTGCCATGGGCGATCATGAACATTGTATTTATCTACCAAATATGTTAATTGAAAAAAAAAATTTGTAAAATGGGAAAATAAGGGAGAATTTTTATAAGGGGAAGGGGTTTTATATAACTTGAGAAATTTTTTAATTTTACACTTTTTAAGTCCACATAGGGACTTATTAGATTACATTCACTGTATAATGCTATGCCTATGGCATAGCATTACACAGTTTGAGCGACAACCTACTAATACAGCCTAGCTAAGCCTGGCTGCATCAGTGATAGGCAGTAGGAGGCAGATAAGGGGACCTTCCTTTGCTATGGTAGCTTATCATAGCTGATTGGGACCCTGCTATTACCCCCAGGTGGTCTTAATCAGCCCTCCAGAATCCACCGGCACCAAAAATTTTACCTTTTAGATCCCGGGATCAATTTTAATCACAGGATCTGAAGGATTCATGCCCCGAATTGGCATGAATGCTGCTGCCCGACATTAGAGGTGAGTTCTGGCTGCTTATAGTAGCCATTTTCACACACCTTAGAAGTGAGTGCAGGACCTGTGCTTGCTTCAAAGACTGTTAACGCTATATGATATAAATATACCTCATGGCACATTAACATATGTCATAGAGCAGGAAATGGTTAATAACAGAGTTGAGGTCAACTAGAACTAATAACAGGGTTGGGGTCAACTAGATATCCCTAAGGAAGCTAGCAATACACATGGGATTGGCCGGGGTTCTTGTCCGTATATCTCTTAAGGTACAAACATATAAAATTGCCTTTTTATCTTGAAGCAGAGTGGCGAGGAGAGAGAGACAGACAAGCTGCTTAACCCCTTAATGACCAGGCAAATTTTCATTGTTGCACTTTCATTTTTTCCTCGTCGCCCTTTAATAGCCATAACTCTTTTATTTTTTTATCTACACACCCAGGGATTTTTTATAGGAACAATTGTACTTTCTAATGTCTTTGTTCATTTTGCCATAATATATGGATTTCTTTTTACAACATTTACCGTGTGATCAATCTAACTTGTAATCTTGATACTTTAGGTCAGCTTGATTTAAAATAATACCCAATTTGTATAGTTTTCATCATGTTTTACTAATTTTAATTCTAAAATTTATTTGAAACTTTTTACAGACTTTTTAGAAACTTTTACCGTTGTGGTATTGATGGGACTTTTTAATCGCTTATTTGATAGCATGAAAAAAAACACAATTCTGAGGTATGATTTTTGTTTTACATTTACAACATTCAACTGGATAAATAATGTTTTATTTTAATAGTGCAGACAATTATGCACTTGGCGATACCAAATATGTTTATTTTTATTATGTTTACTTAGTTTTTTATGTGGAAAATGGTAAAATGTGGGTGTTTAAACTTTTGATATAGAAGGGGTTAATGTGTGTGGGTTAAACCTTTTATTCATTTGTTTTGACACTTTGTTGGTCCCCTTAGGGGACTTTTGGAGGAATGATTAGATTCCTCATACAGAGCAATGCAGCTCAATAGAACTGCATTGATATGTGTGCTCAGCGCTCGATTGATAGATCCTGCTAAAAAGATGTTCTATCAATAGCTGAGCCACAGATGGGACAGAAACTGAGGGAAGCCCTTTGGCTAACTCAACAGTTGACAGCTGACAATGGCTATCTAAATGGTTAATATCCAGCTGTGGCGATCGCTACTGTAATCAGCTGAGAGCCGCCCAGTATGGCGCGGGCTCGAGTCAGGAGCCCATGCCTTAATGGCACCATGATGGCACCATACATGTCAAGTAGCACAGCCTGGCACACTTTCAAGCTGCTACCCCTCTTACTGTTGATCATGTGGTAAGGCAAACCATGATGTATATTCATAGTACTAAAATATTTTACAATAGCCACATGCCCTTAAATGGGTACTCTATCCCTAGACATCTTATTCCCTATACAAAGTATAGGGGATAAGATGTCTGAACACAGGGTCCCGCTGCTGGGGACCCCTGCAATCTCTCCTGCAGCACACGCTTGTCATCAGCTGCACGGAGCGAAGATCGCTCCTGCTGATGACTCACGATACAGTGGCCGGAATATTGTGATGTCACGGCCCCTTGTGACGTCACGCCACCCCCCCTCAATGCAAGTTTATGGGAGGGGGCGTGAAGGCCGCATTGCCCCCTCCCAAAGACTTGCATTGAGGGGGCGAGAGGCCGTGACGTCACAATACTCCGGCCCCTGTATCGTGAGTCATCAGCAGGAGAGATTGTGGCGGTCCCCACCATCAGACAGCTTATCCCCTATCCTTTCTATAGGGGATAAGATGTCTAGGGCAGAGTACTCCTTTAAATGATAGGTTTACTGGGTAGGATTATGTCAATCATCAAGTTGTCTACTCTTAGTGCAACTGAAAGTACACCCAACTTTCAAGGACTCTAATACCTGTTTTTTTTTTTTTTTTTTTTTTTAGTAAAACCAGATTTGAAACTTGAAGATTTTGTTAAAAATATACCTATGTAAGGTATGAAGACATAAGCATACGTGGTATATCTAAATCCTGTACAACTTAAAGGGGTAATCTGGTGGAAAACTTTTTTTTTTAAATCAACTGGTGCCAGAAAATTAAACAGATTAATCAGTTCTTATTACCTGCTGAATAATACAGAGGAAATTCTTTACTTTTTGGAACACAGTGCTCTCTGCTGACATCATGAGCACAGTGCTCTCCTACTCTGGACAGTTCTTAAAATGGACAGAGATGTCAGCAGAGAGCACTGTGCTCGTGATTCAGCAGAGAGCTCTGTGTTCAAAAAAGAAAATAATTTCCTCTGTAGTATTCAGCAGCTAATAAGTACTGAAGGATTAAGATTTTTTAATAGAAGTAATTTACAAATCTGTTTAACTTTCTGGCACCAGTGAATACAAAAAAAAGTTTTCCACCGGAGTACCCCTTTAAACTTGAAGATTCAGGTATTCATCTAAATATCTGCTTAGATCAAGATTTTAGGCTTAGGCATGTTCCCTCTCCCCCTCTATATGAAGGTTATATAGTAATTATAAATAATAATCCTCATAATGTTATATATATATATATATATATATATATATATATATATATATATATATGAATTAAGTTAAAAAAATGTTTAAATGCCCAGCTCTGATGACTGGTTCTGCCAGTACTCGTAGGGTTAATGTTTTCTAGCCCTGTTGTTTGTTTTGGTTGCTGGGATGGCGCCTCAGTGCTCCTGGGTATGGTTCAGCTTGCTGAGCCAATTAGAGTCCTCCTGGTTGCAGCTCAGGCATGTATAAGGAGGCTCTTTTCAGTCATTCCCTGCTTGTGATAGTTCTTAGTGACTGCACCAGCTATCAGAGTTGTAAATTATCAGAAGCATCTGTTAGTGACAGGGTTAAAGACAAGGGAGATTTATTAAAATGTCTCAAAGAAAATGTGTTTTTATTGCCTATAGGAATAAGTCACAACAAAAACTTAGTTTTTTTTTCAACAGCAGAATATAAAATCAAAGTTAAGCTGTGATCGGTTGCCATGGATAAATACTTTCTTTTAGACAGTTTTCATAAATCTCAGCCTACTAATTATGGTGTATTTGATCAAAATAACTTCTATAGGAAACTCTGTTTCATGTTTTTCGGTAGAAAGTTATTGAATCGTATAATATTACATTGTCTGTAAATATTTAATTACCTCACATGATGGAACTGATGACTGAGATGAATGCGACATAACTGGTCTTTGAAGAAAAATTATTTGCTTTGTTGTCAAATTCCCTTCACTGAAATAATAAGCAGATGTTACAGAGTTGGGCAATACTGGATCTAATGAAAAATACAAACCATTTATACACAATTGTACCTATGGATGGAGGGTTAGTTTCAACTGTTTAAATATACAATTGATCACTATGTGATAACAGTAACTCTACATTTATAAATCATTAGTTAGATTAAAAAAAATTACTTTTTTACATAAAAACCCTGTTTTGGCTTGTTTGCATGCCATTTGCCCTTGATAAAGCAAAATGTCTGGGGAGCTTTTGTGTAATGTGTGTCAGTTTTTACCAATTCAAAGCGATTTTATTCAATATAATAAAAACAACATACAGAGCATTTATGACAATCCAATAGAAAGACAAATTTGACCTATTCGGTCCATCCAGAAAGGAAACTGCAATGCTCAAACAACAAGAACAAGTGTGCAGGTACAATAATGCAAGGTAAACTAAAAGACCCATCAAGATGCGGCAGGGGGTCATGGTAGTAAAAACTAAAACCAAGCATAAAAAATTACTAAGAAAGGCACAAGGCCTATTTGTATGGATAGGGCAACTGGAATAGGGCTAAGGACAGGCAACAAACAACACAGGACAAGACACCAAAGAACATGGAAGGAGAAGAGAAGAGGGAGGGGAAAGGGATGGGGGAAGGAGAAGGGGTAGACCAGGAGACCATTGCGTAAGCGTCAACTCTGCTGGACCCTTCCAAATTAGGTCAGAGCATAAAAGCGATCAGAAGAGCAGAATTGTGACCTAGGCAGCCAGGTGGAGGTAAATCTGTCCAATTACATCTGCCACCGTCACAAGGATCATGGTCCAAAAAGAGAATAATGCAGGGCAACTCCACCAAATGTGCAACATCGTGCCCCTGGCAGCTCCACACCACCAGCAGGAATCTGGCACTGTTGGGTACCATCAGTAAAGGACAGACAGCATCGGTACCCCCTTGAGAGTATCTTAGAGCTGGTTTCCTGGGCCTTGGATGCTATGACTGCCTTGTGAGTCAGGCAAAAGCATTGGGCCCAATATATGGAATAAACTGCCTACCTAACTCAGATTCCCAAGCCAAGCAATAGGGAGGGAGATCTGGGAGAAAGCAGGAGACCGTAGATGTGTGATATGGAATGCCGATGGCAGGATGAAGCCATACAAAGCAGCTCAAAGGGGGTAAGGGAGCAGTGCAGATCAAAGCCACCAGACACAGAAGAATAAAAGTGTTGCAGTTGGAGATATGCAAACGGAGCATGACGAGATGCAGGCCATGATTTCAAAATGACGTAGAGGGGTTTATGTGTACCCCCTGCAAGGATGTGGGAGAAACGTAACGGACAGGAGAGTGAGGAGCCCAAAATCCCCTCCAGACTAGGATAGACCAGGTGGTAAAATCAGGGTTATTTGATATAGGAAGAAGAGGGCCCGACCGATCCACCAGAGAGGCACCAGATGTGTGCAGGGAAGCCAAGGTGTGCCATGTGGAGAAGGAAAGGGGCAATGTGTCGCGAACCGAGAGCGACCATGTCCAAGGGAGCGTGGAAACGGAATGAGGGCAAAGATCCTGTACCAGTGATACCCAGCGTTTTTGCTCAACATTGTGGAACATGTTCAAGACCCTTGCATGGGCACAGGCGAAATAATTAAAGCCTGCCTTCAGGCAACCCAGCTCCACCCAGAAGCATGTGTCTAGAGAGAATGAGTCTGCTGATTCTGGGGCAGGAGGAAGACCATACAAAAGCGCCAAAACTCTGCTGCAGCTGCGTCCAAAACCCAGTGGGAATGTTAACTGGTAAAGTTTGCAACAAATATAATAGGCGCAGCATTAATGTCATCTTAAGTATGTTAATCCTGCTGAACCAGGAGAATTCCTTACGGTCCCAGAATGCCAGGTCCGATCTAAAACGGGTGAGCACAGGAGAGTAATTAAGATGGAATAAAGAAGCCAGAAGGCCAAGTAAACGGGAACTAACAACGGTGGGAGTCTAGTGTACGCCCGTTAGTGAAGAATTTATTTAAAAAATGGACCAGCAGCTGAACTCAGAGACAAACCAAGAGTACTGGAAGAGAAACTAGTGGATTAGTGAGATAGATCAAAAGGCCATCGGTGAGGCTGAGCATTTATATTCATTATCGCCTACCACGACTCCACGAATATCAGGGTCAGCATGTATAGAGGCCAGTAAATGCTCCATCACCAGGACTTACAAGAGAGGGGAAAGGGGACAATACTGCCTGGTGCCATTGTGAATTGAGAACAGGGCAAACAGGCACCCATTAATTTTAAGGCAGACCGTCGGGTACTGGTACAGAGCTAATATTTTGTCCGAGAATATTGGGCCTACGCCAATGTTGCCGGAGGGTTTCAACCAAGGAGGACATGGACACATGAACGAAGGCTTTTTCTGTGTCCAGAGACAGGACCATAAGACCATCAAAGGGACACAGTTTATCTAAATTCTTATACAGGTTGTCCCTGGCTTCCCTCCTCGGCACAAAGCCCACCTGGTCCAATTAAATGAGGGAAGGGAGAGTGGAATTAAGGCGGTGGCCAGCAGCTTGGAATAGATTTTCAGATCTAAATTTGGAAGGGATATGGGACGGTAACTTCCGCATAACTGGATCCTTCCCCAACTTAGGGATGAGTAGAGTAGAAGCAGGGGAAGGGAGTGGAGAGGGAGGTTGAAGGCTGACAACATTAGAGGGGGAGATTCCAAGACTATAGAACTTAGCAGTGTAGCCCTCTGGGATTGGGCTTTTTCCCCCTGGAAGGTCCTTTATCACTCAGGCAAGTTCCTCGGCTGAAAAAGGTGCCTCCAGGGACTCTACAGTGTCTGAGGAGAGGGACGAGAAGGGGGAAGAGGGTAAAAAAAAAAAGGAGAGGAAGGGGAAAAAGCAGAGGCAGGAGGAAAATTGTAGAGATCAGAAAAGAAAGTATGAAAAAAGGAAAGGATGTCAGCTGTGGTGTGAACAGGAGGCCTAATGCAGGGAATGTGAGATTGGGTGAGTCTGGTTCGCAATGCCCTGGCCAGCATACGACAGCTCTCTTCATATTCATAATATTTTCTGCAACCAATTTGCAGCCTCCAAGAGGCCTCGAGGAGGCGCTTCACCTCCATCCTGCCAAGTTCCAGGTCCTTAAGAACCGATTGAGAGAGAGGGCAGTCCGTAGGGTGTGGGCTTTTTGTGTTTTAAGATGAGAGCCATGCTTCACCAGTATGCCCTAAAGAACACATTTGAGAGATTTCCAGCGCATAGGAGGTATAGTGCTATCAGCAGCGTGATCACTAGCAAAATTGGAGACGGCCTGTGTAAGATAAGCAGCACACACGGTATCCAAGAGTAAAGATTCCTTCAACCTCCAAGACCACAGAGAGCGAGACAAAATACTGGTGCACAGGATGCTCCCAATCGAGGTTTGTGGGAGCCAGGGCAGGGAGCTATGCTGAATCAGGACATAATCAATACGAGGGGATGAAAAGAAGTTATAATAAAGGATCTGGGCTTGTTTAAATGGAATGGTCAGCCCCCTTGCATCAAAGGATGTTGCGTTACTGTACGACCGTATCTGCCTGGAGCGGACCCACGCAAAGGTTTGAGGATCCCCTGGTCAGGAAAAAATCAAAAACGAAAAAGGGAAGGAGGGTTAGAAGGAGAAAAATCAGTCAGTAACAAGATCGACCAAGACAAACCACGAGACTAGGAGAAGAACCCAATACAAGACTCAGCAAGCAAAAAACTAGAAGAGGAACACCCACAGAACACGACAAGGACAAGTAAACACTAAAAATCAGTTAGCAGCAGAGGGACTGCAGCAGCAGATACTAAGGGGGACAGTCTAACAAGGAAGCAGTCTAACGGTGAAGGTATGCCCATCCTTTCGCACCATTAGAGCAAAGGGGAATCCCCAACAGTATGGAATGTCTTGTTCCCAGAGAACAAGAGAGCAGCTATCTGGGCCAGAGTGTGCCTGGACAAGTCAGGGAACAGCTGAACCGGAACATCCTTGTACAAGATCTGCCGAAGGGCTCGTGCCTTCCGCAGGATGTCTTCCTCAATAGCGTAGAAATGAACTCTGCAAATAACATCATGTGAGTGCTGGTAATCCGAAGAAGGAGGGCACAGAGCTTTGTGAGCACTATCCAGTTAAATGTGAGCACCCGGAGAGCAGTCCAGTAGATTATTGAAGATAGCCAATAAGGCAGGAGTAGGTTCCTCAGGACCCACTGCCTCTGGTAAGACGCGGAGGCGGATATTGTTCCGCATATTGCGATTCTCAATGTCATCCAGATGCTGTTGTAGGGTGACCAGCTGATCTGCAGTGCTTGGAGAGACGTGGAGGGCGATTCCTGGGCAGACTCAATCACATCCACTCTGGCGGATAGAGTTGAAAGATCAGTGTGGAGCGCAGCAAACTCCTGTCTGCACTCCGCAACCACTTGCTTTGCTTAAGATGAAAAGTCCTCCTTAGTAGGTAAAGACATAACAAGGGAGCGCAGGTCTGCCAGAGTCTCACCAGATGACCATCATATGAGGAGGAGGTCTCCACAGCCAGGGCGACCAAATGGGCATCCATAGCGGAGGGAAAAGTCGGAGGGGCAAGGACGAGAGACTGTGTCCAGGAATACTGGTGGAGTTCCTGCCAAGCTTGGAGGAATGTCTGGGGGAGGAGAGGATAGGGACAGCTGCTGAGGGCCCACAATCCGTTGCTGTACAGACTCCCAAGGTGTGATTAGGGTTAGGGTCCGACAGTCCAGGAGATGAAAGTGGGGCCTTGGAGCAGTAGGGTTCCCCCGCTAGAAGAAGGTCCAGTAAAAGGACTGGGACAGGTGAAGCGGGATTTGAGAGTCCCCTGCAGATGTCCTCCCTTAAGGGAGGCTCATGAGGGTCTGAGGCTGGCAGGGCCCGACCCTGGCAGTCATGCAGGCTTACCTCGGGCCATGTGTGGGCTGAAAGCACTATGGGGGTGACTGCCTGGAGAGGAGAGGCAGTGGCATGCCGAAGGTCCATACTGACAGGAGAAGCGGGAGCTGGCAGCCGAGGTGCAGTGGAGGAGACTGGGGCTGCGCGCACTGCAGGAGCCGACAGGAGCCACCCACCATCTTGCGCACCATGTGGCTGTGTATCTGGAGCAGCAGTGCTGTCAGCAGGAGCTCTGGAACAGCTGGGGGCATCCGAGCACTGTGCAGGCTGAGCAGAGGTAGGCTGGGTGACTGGAGCTACCATAGCAGGTGCCAGGGATAGGAGACGAGGGTCCGGCCGGTCACAGTGGAGGAAGTAGCTCAGCGGCACGGACCCACTTTGTGGTGGATGGAAGCGGGTGAAATATGCTGACAGCTGACTGGTCTCTCTGAGGAGATGGGGGAACAGAGGAAGCCTTCTTCCTGGCAGATTTAGTTTCTTCCCATGTAGCTGCACCCCAGAGCAGTTAAATAGAATGTGAAGGGCGGGAACTCTCTCAGCACACGTCCTCACAGCACCATGTTCTCGCCACACCCCAAGTGTCAGTTGTTAAAACAATCCCCTATATGGTCCTAGTGTGTTTAAAGTGTGGAGTATGTGGACTGTAGCCACAACACTGTGACATACCCAAATTGTTGTATGCAGTGGCATGCTACAATGCAACTTAGTTTCTACACACACACTGATGAGACAAGTGGGTTGAGGTTTTTAATTCACATTACAGCATATAATAAAAGTTATGTTTTAATCAAAATTAGTGGATGATACATTTAAGGGTTCTTGTGATCCAAGTTATCAACTGTATATAATAAATATACAAACCAGACACACAAAAAAATGCTGGCCCTACTAGCAAACCTTCAAATGCCTTATCTCCTGTGTGTGAATGTTTACCAGCTCAATTAAAGTAAAGGCAGATGCACACTTTCCTCCTTGAAAAAAAATACAACCTGGCCCCCAAGTGTGCTCTCACCCTTACAGGTATAGGAATTATCCGCACTGAAATAGGAGGCACCAACAACACAAATACAAAATCTCTACAGAATAAACATTATTACATAAAAACATGGATAAAAGAATGATCATATGGACACCATTGTACACTCACAAACAGAAAAATGCGTGGAGGAGGCAAAACACTGGAAGAAAAAAGACAGACAGGAAAACCAGGGGGACATGGAACACCAGCTGCACAAATCAAAGCAGCACTAATATACTGCATACAGTGGTCCCTCAAGTTACAATATTAATTGGTTCCAGGTTGACCATTGTATGTTGAAACCATTGTATGTTGAGAGCATAACTTTATTGAAACCTGGTAATTGGTTCTAAAGCCACCAAAATGCCATCCAGAAATAGGAAGAAGTGAGGATTAAAGAAAAATAAGTAGATAACTAATACAGATAAAGCACGTCCTTCTATATAAAAAAAAAAGTAAGAAAGATCTGCTGGGAGCTGTAAATTACTGCCAATGTAGAGGGCAGGAGCTTCTTCAGAGTCCTGTACAGTACACACAATGTCCTAAAAAAAAGTAATATGGAGCTCTCGCCTGGAGCAACCCATCCCTGGCTTAGGTAAAGAGTAGTACAGAACATGTAGTACCTCCCTGTACTATAGGGAGATCTACCAGACAGCCAGTCAGTACATGCACTTCAGTAATACAGGTATTTTACAAGTAAAATGCCCGTTCTGATTGGTCAGTTTGTCCAACCACACGTTTCACAGATCTGGACTGTCCGTACTATTGTATGTTGAGTCTGGTTTCAAGTTACAATGGTCCAGACAAGACCATTGTATGTTGAAACTATTGTATGTTGAGGGATCACTGTATTAAAAAAACAAGTGCAGCAAGATAGCACACCAGCCTAAACTCTGCCAGTGGCAAAAAACAGAATTCTTAACCACAGAAATACAGCCATGAGTTCTTAACCACAGAAATACAGCCATGTGTGAGTCCGCACTACCCACCGCATATGTACCACAATGTACATTTCACTTCCTTGTGGCTTTGTCAGGGGGCATGGCGAAATTGGAGTCTTTTGGGAACATATATTAATATATATGCCAAAAGCCAATTATAGAACTCAATGGACTAAATGACAATGCAGTCCATTAACAAGTAAAACAAGAATAATAGGTAAACTAGATGCACCTGACCTGTATAATTTGATATATCCTGTGGTCCGATTGCCAGTGGCTAATGATGTCATCCGTCTGCTGCCTAACGCTCTAAATTACATTTGGTCACGTGAGAATACAGTCAATGAGAGGGCATTAGTGACCTCACTCATAGATGGGTATAAGCAAGAGTGGGCTACACTTTCAATTCAATAAATTCCAGCACTAGTTTCCTCCAACCTGAGGTAAAAAAGTTAGATCATTGTCTTCATACTACTCATTTTCTACAATGTCTTAATGCCATTGATGCTACAAATGTAAAATTTTTATGTACAATGTACGTACAAAGTTTATATACTAATATCCCTCAAATAGAAGGTGCAGAATGTATACATGAGGCCCTCTGTAAAAACAAAAATTTTATCAAATGATTTCATTTTTGATGAATATTTTGGATTTTGTCCTGCATAGAAATTATTTCCGTTTTGATAAAAAGTTCTTCTTACAAGTAGGCGGGACTTCGATGGGGTCTCCCGTCGCCCCCAGTTTGGCAAATATTTTCATGCATGCATTCGAGGAGAGATTCGTCTTTTCCTCCCCGGACATGGAGACCCCACTGACATAGTTACGTTATGTGGACGATGTCTTCATGTTTTGGGGGGGAACTGAGGAATCTCTCCTCGAGTTTGTACATAATTTGAATATGGTACACCCTACGATTAAATTTACTATTACACATAATCCTAATAAAATTACATTTTTAGACGTAGAAGTCACGAAAAATGAAAAAACATTTGATACCACATTATATGTTAAAAATACGGATAAAAATATGTTACATAAAAATAGTTTCCATAATCCTAGTATTTTTCGAGGTTTACCTAAAAGTAAATATATCAGGGCAAAAA
The DNA here is from genome assembly GCF_029499605.1 of Hyla sarda. NCBI lineage: Eukaryota > Metazoa > Chordata > Amphibia > Anura > Hylidae > Hyla > Hyla sarda. The sequence continues at coordinate 142,493,089 of NC_079196.1, forward strand.
GAATAATTAATAAAAAAGAAGAATACGAAAGAAATAAAAACATCATTAGGAAAAAATTTGAAAATAGAGGCTATTCTAGAAAAGAATAAAAAAAAAATAGAGAATGAAGTATCTACACTAGACAGAACAGATTTACTTAAGAAACAAGAGAAAAATAAAAAGATCGAGAGAGTAATGTACATTGGTACATATGATAGACATACTAATTTAATTAAAAGAACAATTAATAAATATTGGGGAATATTAAAATCTGATACTAAATATGGAAAATTATTCAAAAAAACCCCATGTTTGTACATAGCAAAGGAAAGACTATAGGTAATAAAATAATACGAGGTGACATCTCAAGAAAGAAAAAAGATTTTCAAACCATTTTGGGAACAAAGAAAAAAGGTACATACCCATGCTTATCGTTTCCTCATTGTAATAATATTATATAAGGTGAAAATATTCACATCCAAAAAAAGGGTCTAACATTCCATGTCGCGGCTTTTACACATGTAACACCGAAAATGTTATATACATGTTGAAATGCCCGTGCGGTAAAAACTATATAGGTCAGACTAGTAGAAAAATTAAACTAAGGATTGCAGAACATAAAAATAATATTAGGAAAGCATTAACAACAAAAAAGGTAGGATAATCTACTAACTAAAGCGAGACTACAGTAGCGAGAAATTTTTTAGAAAATAATCATAATGTGAACGAGCTCCGATGGCAAATATTGGAGCAAATTCACATAGAAGCGAATGAAGCACAGAACCGCAAGCGTCTCTTGCAAAGGGAAGCCTATTGGATTACTTTTATGGAAACGACTTCCTCATCAGGCTTAAATGAAGTCTGTAGTTATAAAGCTTTTTTGCAAAATATTTATTTCTCATGTTGGTTTAGATTAGTAGTCTCACACAATATGTCAATTTCTTAGATATTAGTCCCTTTGGACATTATACACATAGAGAAAATGCACTAACTTTACCTTAGCGGTACTGATTGAATCTAATACAGGTGTTAGACTCCTATATCTTCCTCCCGATTTCCAGGATCTAGTACGCATGAGTAAGGGGGAGGTCCCCCAAAACATCACGTCACGACCCTGATGGCTCCTAGATAGTGAACACAGATTTCTGCTGCACTGGATGTGTGCCGACATCCTATCTTTTACTACTGTTTTGTACTACAGAAAAGATCCGAAATAAGGAATAAAAGAAAAAAAAGAATCATCTAACCGTGAGTGCTGGAATTATTGAATTGAAAGTGTAGCCCACTCTTGCTTATACACATGTGTTTGGTGGAGATGGTGAATCTCCATAGTCGGGCTTTTTGCACAGTCTACACAGAGACTCTTTCTTTGAAGTCACTCATAGATGGGCCTATCAGCCCACTGCATAGATTGTTGCCAAGTGACAGGTCACATGATGGGGGACTGCACCCAGATACGCACATCTGTTGTTAGGATCATGTTTCAAAGCCACTCGCGAATAATTCATGAGCGCACTGCTTGCTGAATAGATACCCCACGACAATACTTGGTACATGCACAAACTGGCTGGCTCAATACACAAACACAATCAACGAACATAACAAACAGGTAGACAAGACTCACAGGCAGGGGCGGACTGACACCACTCAGGGCCCCCGGACCAAATAAAGTAAGGACCCCCAGCAAGACTCCACCCATGTCCCCACCTCTGCCCCGTCCCTATTCCCACCCAGTATGTATATGAATATTTGCCATAGAAAGGAATAGGGGGTGCAGTGCGCTTGAGGTTATGGTGTACTTTGAGGGATGGCAATGCCAATCACCTTAACCACACCAAGCGCTTAAAAAGACTGAACTATCCTCCTCCTTTTTATGCCAAAATGGGATCTCTGTCTTTGATGCCCAGTCCAACTTGCTTCCAACTAACACTCACCTTAACCCCTTATGGACTCAGCCCTTTTTCACCTTAAGGACTGAGCCCTTTTTTGCAATTCTGACCACTTTCACTTTATGCATTAATAACTATGGGATGCTTTTACCGATTATTCTGATTCCGAGATAGTTTTTTCGTGACATATTCATCTTTAACATAGCAGTAAATTTTTGTCGTTACTTGCATCCTTTCTTGGTAAAAAATCACAAAATTTCTTGAAAATTTTGAAAATGTTGCATTTTTCTAACTTTGAAACTCTCTGCTTGTAAGGAAAATGGATATTCCAAACAAATTTTATATTGATTCACAAATACAATATGTCTACTTTATGTTGGCATCATAAAATTGACCTATTTTTACTTTTTGAAGACATTAGAGGGCTTCAAAGTATAGCAGCAATTTTCAACATTTTCATGAAAATTTCAAAATCAGAATTTTTCAGGGACCAGTTAAGTTTTAACTGGATTTGAGGGGCCTTTCTGTGAGAAATACCCCATAAATGACCCCATTATAGAAACTACACCCCTCAAAGTTTTCAAAATGACATTCAAAAAGTGGAGGAAAATCAAAATCTGTGTTTTTTTTACACTAACATGTTCTTGTTGCCCCATTTTTTTTATTTTTTAAAAGTGGTAAAAGGAGAAAAAGCCCCCCAAAATTTGTAGCACAGTTTCTCTTGAGTACGTAAATACCTCATATGTTGACATAAAGTTCTCTGTGGGCTCACAACATGGCTCAAGAGGGAAAGAGCAACTGTAGGATTTTTTTTTTTTAAACAAATTTTGCTGTCATGGTTTTTGGGGGCCATGTTGCATTTAGGAAGTCCCCATGGTGCCAGAACAGCAAAAAAAAAAAAAAACACATGGCATACTATTTTGGAAACTACACCCCTCAAGGAACATAACAAGGGGTATAGTGAACCATAACACCCCACAGGTGTTTGACAACTTTGCGTTGAAGCTGGACGTGAAAATAGAAAACGTTATTTTTAACACTAAAATGATGGTGTTACCTCAAATTTTTCTTTTTTTACAAGGGGTAAAAGGAGAAAATGGACCCCAAAATTTGAAGCCCAATTTCTAATAATTAAGAAAACTCCCCATATGTGGATGTTAAGTGCTCTGCTGGCGCACTACAATGCTTAGAAGGAGAAGGAGCAAAATTTTACTTTTTGAAAGAGAATTTTGCTGAAATGGTTTTTGCGGGGCATGTTGCATTTAGAAAGTCCCCAGGGTGCCAGAACAGCAAAAAAAAAAACAAAAAAACACATGGCATACTATTTGGGAAACTACACCCCTCAAGGAACGTGTCAAGAGCCTTAACACCTCACAGGCGTTTGACGACTTTGCGTTGAAGTTGGACGTGTAAATGGAAAATTTAATTTTTAACACTAAAATGATGGTGTTACTCCAAATTTTTCATTTTTACGTGGTGTAATAGGAGAAAATGGACCCCACAATTTGGAGCACAATTTCTCCCGGTTAAGAACATAACCCGATATGTGGATGTTAAGTGCTCTACTGGTGCACTACAGGTCTCAGAACAGAAGGAGCGCCATTGGACTTTTGGAGATAGAACTTTGCTGGAATTGAAGTCGGGGGCCATGTACATTTACAAACCTCCCATGATGCCAAAACAACAGAAACCCCCCACATGTGACCCCATTTTGTAAACTACACCCCTCACAGAATGTAATAAGTGGTGCAGAGAGCATTTACACCCACTGGCGTTTAACAGATCTTTGGAACAGTGGGCTGTGCAGATGAAAAATTTAATTTTTCATTTTCACGGACCACTGTTCAAAAAATCTGTCAGAAACCTGTGGGGTGTAAATGCTCTCTGTATCCCTTATTACGTTCCACTGTTCTGGCACCATGGGAGCTTTGTAAATGTACATGGCCTTCAATTCCAGACACATTCTCTCTCCGAAAGCCCAATGGCGCTGCTTCTCTTCTGAGCATTGTAGTTCGCCTGCAGAGCACTTTACGTCCACACATGGGGTATCTATATACTCAGAAGAAATGGTGTTACATATTTTGGGGGGCTTTTGTCCTATTAACCCTTGTGAAAATGAAAAATTTGGGATAACATCAGCATTTTAGTGAAGAAAATGAAATTTTTCATTTTCACGTCCAACTTTGACAAATTTTTGTTAAACACCTGTGGGGTGTTAAGGCTCACTATACCCCTTCCACATTCCGTGAGGGGTTTAGTTTCCAAAATGGGGTCACATGTGGGTATTTATTTTTTTGCGTTTATGTCAGAACTGCTGTAAAATCAGCCACCCCTGTGCAAATCACCAATTTAGGCCTCAAATGTAGATAGTGCGCTCTCACTCCTGAGCCTTGAGTCCGCAGAGCATTTTACGCCCACATATGGGGTATTTCCGTACTCAGGAGAAATTGTGTTACAAATTTTGGGGATCTTTTTTTCCTTTTCCTTCTTGTGAAAATGAAAAGCATGGGCCAACACCAGAATGTAAGTGTAAAAATGTTTCTTTTTTTACACTAACAGGCTGGTGTAGACCCCAACTTTTCCTTTTCATAAGGGGTAAAAGGAGAAAAAGCCCCCAAAATTTGTTGGGTAATTTTTCCCCGGGTATGCAAATTCCCCATATGTGGCCCTAAACTGTTGCCTTGAAATACGACAGGGCTCCTGAGTTAGAGAGCGCATGTGCATTTGAGGCCTAAATTAGATATTTGCATAGGGACGGACCCGGGTGCAAGAATTAGACGTGCTTCGGATACAAAAATTACCCTATGGCAGTGTTCCCAAACAGGGTGCCTACAGCTGTTGCAAAACTCCCAGCATGCCTGGACAGTCAATGGCTGTCCGGCAATACTGGGAGTTGTTGTTTTGCAACAATTGGAGGCTTTGTTTTAGAAACCATGCCATACCAGAGGTTTCTCATTTTTATGTAGGGGTGAGTAGGGGTATGTGTATATGTAGTGTTTTACCCTTTATTTTGTGTAAGTGTAGTATAGTGTTCTTAGGGTACATTCAGACTGCCGGGGGATTACTGCGAGCTTCCCGCTGGGAGTTTGAGCTGCAGCGGAAAATTTCCTGCATCTCTAACTTGCAGCGAGAGACTAACTGTAAACCCCCACCTCTGTGGATGTACCCTGTACGTTCACATGGGGGGGGGGGGGGGGGCAAACCTCCAGCTGTTGAAAAACTACGGCTCCCAGCATGCCCTTTGGCTGTCCGTGCATGCTGAGGGTTGTGGTTATGCAACAGCTGGAGACACACTGGTTGCAAAACACTGGGATAGGTTGGGAAACATTGTCTGTTTCCTAACTCAGTGTTTCCCAACCAGTGTGCCTCCAGTTGTTCAAAACTACAGCTTCCAGTATGCCCAGACTGCCGACGGGCATGCTGGGAGTTGTAGTTTTGCAACATCTGGAAGAGCACAGTTTGGAGACCACTATACAGTGGTGCCCAAATGGTAGCGCTCCAGATGTTGCAAAACTACAACTCTCAGCATGCCCAGACTTGCCCAGTCATGCTGGGAGTTGTAGTTCTGTAACATCTGTCCGAACGATCGAAAAAAGGAGCTCTGCGGTTCATAGAACATATGAATTTAGTGTACAATGGTATTTGCAATGATCTACTCTTTCAAGGTCTAGAAACAGTGCCCAGCAAAGAAAATGAAGATAGAAGGAAAAAGTTGCTTCAGATAGAAGCTAAATGAATCATTAAATTAAATGCTGCAGGCAACCTTTGGCTAAATGAAAGAGTAGATTATAGTGTATTTTTATAACATCATAATGTATGTTGATAACATCTTATTGTATCTATACTTTTATATTTTGAAGCTGCAATCATGTCAACCATGTTTTTAAATACTGCACAGTTTTACTGCTAATGATACACCTGTCCCGCTTGCGTCACCGGTAGGTGTTGCTTTTATCTGGCGGTGTACGAGGGGAACAGGTAGGGTCTGATGAAGCGTGGTTAATGCATGCGCAACAGCTGTAACCCAGTCCATGACTGACAAGCTGCATCCCTGAATCTGTCCGTTTGCACCCCGAATCTATGCACCGAAGATAATAAAGAAAATTCTGCACTGCATCCCGGTGAGTGACGTCCTTCTGTTCTATAAACAGCAGACATACTTTATTTTCCATTGCCATTTCTCACCTGTTGTGTCTTATAATGGGTGTTGGTATAACACACGTCAAAAGCCATCCAAACTCTGCCAAAGTGTGCAACAAAGGGCCATAGTCTGTTTTAATTTCAGAACCCTAGAAAAATATGAAATAAGTAAATTATCTAATACCACATATAATCATAGGCATCTGTGGCTGCTGTGGCCCCACCATCTTTCCAGCGAGGCTCTACCAAAAGTGGCAGCACTTGTGCAAAGGGGCCAGAGAGTCACAGATTTTTGCAAAAATTAGCTTTGTGCAAAAAAGCAGTTGCAAAGACACTCACAGATTAAGTAGTCACTCACAGATTAAGGCCGCACATTAAAGGGGTACTCCGGTGCTTAGACATCTTATCCCCTATCCAAAGGAGGGATAAGATGCCTGATGGTGGGGGTCCCGCTGCTGGGAACCCTCGTGATCTTGCACGCCGCACCCTGTTAAAATCAGTCCCCGGAGTGTGTTAGCTCCGGGTCTGATTACTATCGATCATGGGGCCGGAGCGTTGTGACGTCACGGCTCCGTCCCATGTGATGTCACGCCCCTTAATGTAAGCCTATGGGAGGGGGCGCGACAGCAAGAATTTATTTGCAAATTATGGTGGAAAATAAGTATTTGGTCACCTTCAAACAAGCAAGATTTCTGGCTCTCACAGACCTGTAACTTCTTCTTCTTTAAGAGTCTCCTCCTGATCACAATAACGGTGAGCAAAAATCCCAGAATCACACGGGGGGACCTAGTGAATGACCTGCAGAGAACTGGGACCAAAGTAACAAGGGCTACCATCAGTAACACACTACACCGCCAGGGACTCAAATCATGCAGTGCCAGATGTGTCCTCCTGCTTAAAGTTTGCTAGAGAGCATTTGGATGATCCAGAAGAGGATTGGGAGAATGTCTTATGGTCAGATGAAACCAAAGCAGAACTTTTTGGTAAAAACTCAACTTGTCGTGTTTGGAGGAGACAGAATGCTGAGTTGCATCCAAAGAACATCATACCTACTGTGAAGCATGGGGGTGGAAATATCATGCTTTGGGACTGTTTTTCTGCAAAGGGACCAGGATGACTGATCCGTGGAAAGAATGAATGAGGCCATGTATCAGGAGATTTTGAGTAAAAACCTCCTTCAATCAGCAAGGGCATTGAAAATGAAACGTGGCTGGGTCTTTCAACATGACTATGATACCAAACACACTGCCCAGGCAACGAAGGGATGGCTTCATAAGAAGCATTTCAAGGTCCTGAAGTGGCCTAGCCAGTCTCCAGATCTCAACCCCATAGAAAACCTTTGGAGGGAGTTGAAAGTCTGTGTTGCCCAGCGACAGCCCTAAAACATCACTGCTCTAGAGGAGATCTGCATGGAGGAATGGGCCAAAATACCAGCAACAGTATGTGAAAACCTTGTGAAGACTTACAAAAAACTTTTGACCTCTGTCATTGCCAACAAAGGGTATATAACAAAGTATTGAGATTAAAGGGGTTATCCAGGAAAAAACTCTTTTTTATATATATCAACTGGTTCCAGAAAGTTAAACAGATTTGTAAATTACTTCTATTAAAAAATCTTAATCCTTTCAGTACTTAAGAGCTTCTGAAGTTAAGGTTGATATTTTCTGTCTAAGTGCTCTCTGATGACACGTGTCTCGGGAACTGCCCAGTTTAGAAGCAAATCCCCATAGCAAACCTCTTCTAAACTGGGCGGTTCCCGAGACACGTGTCATCACAGAGGACTTAGGCAGAAAAGAACAACCTTAACTTCAGAAGCTTATAAGTACTGAAAGGAGTAAGATTTTTTAATAGAAGTAATTTACAAATCTGTTTGACTTTCTGGAGCCAGTTGATATATAAAAAAATAAGTTTTTTTCCTGGAATACCCCTATAACGTTTGTTATTGACCAAACACTTGTTTTCCACCATCATTTGCTAATAAATTCTTTAAAAATCAGACAATATGATTTTATGGATTTTTTTTTCTCATTTTGTCTCATTTTTACCCAATTTTTATTTTTTGGGGAATATCATGTGACAAAAAAGCAGCAATTTAGGACTTTTTTTAAAACGTTTACGCCGTTCACCGTATGGGATGATTAACAATATTTTTTAATAGTTCAAACTTTTACGTACTCGATGATACCAAATATGTTTATAATTTTTAATACGCTTTTTTGAGGGTAAAATGGGAAAAATGGATGCTTTACATTTTTATTGGGAGAGGGGATTTTTCCCATTTTTTTTGTACTTTTTTTTTACACTTTAATAGTCCCCATAGGGATCATTTGATTGCTAATACTGCTCAGTGCTATGCATGGGGCATAGCACTGATCACTGTTATCGGCTATCTTCTGCTCTGGTCTGCTTGCTCTCTGACCAGAGCAGAAGACCCCTGGAGACGGACGGAGGCAGGTGAGGTGACCTCCGTCCGCCATTATGGATGATCTGACCTCGCAGCAGCCCTCCGAGCGATCCGATCATCCATTTTTCTGACCGCACTGCCGCAGATGCTGTGATCTAATGGCACACATCGGCGCAATCGCTCATGTGCGCCATTACCGGCAGGTCCCCAGCTGCTGATAGCAGCCGGGACCTGCCGCACATGTCATGGGCACGTACATGTCATGTACAGGACATAAATGTACATCGTGGTGTGTTAAGTACCAGGGCACAAGGACGTACATTTGCGTTCTATGTCGTTAAGGGGTAAAAGATAATCTGACAGCAAGATGACCCGCATTTACCTGATTCCACAGGTTAATAGTGGTGATCCTTAATGAATTTATCTTATCAATATTGATTCAGCCATTCTGCATTAATCCTTAATTATTCTGTTCTGCAAATTTGGTTATATGCGCAATGGAAGCGGTATACTGCTCTACTAGCAATCATTTCCTATCCCCTGTGTCCCGAGATCCCCTCCCCTTCTTGAATGTTCCCATCATTGCTCATGTGACTTTAGAGAGGAGAGAGTCAGCGGTGCCTGTGCAGAGCAGTCACATGGGCAATGACTCACAGCATGAGAAATGAGAGTAAAGCCAGTTGAATATTTGAGACAAGGGAGGGGATAACAGGACACAAGGGAGAGAGAAAGGATTGCTAGCCAAGCAATAGACTGCCTCCATGTTTTTTTATTTATTAAACTAGTAATATATTTGTAATTTAGCATAAAAAGCCTATTCCTCGTTCACTCTCAATGCTAGAAATTCAGAATTATGTTAAACTGAGCTAGAAATGCAACGTTTGTGATTAAACATGGAAAATACAAGTAATTTGGAGTAAGGGGCACATTTTATGTTCACTTGCAATGCAAGAAATGTGGAATTATGTTAAACCATGCTAAAAATGCTATTTTTTTTTTTTATTAGACCCAACAAATACAGGTAACTTGGCATAAAGGCCTATTCCCCATTCACTCTCAACACTAAAAAAGGATTTTCGGTAAAATACAGGTACGCCCACTGATTTGCTTAAAGGATTAGTCTGTTGAAAAGTATCTTCAGTCCCTTGTGCCCGGGCTGCAAAAAGAAAAAAGAAAACAAACATTTTTTTTTTGTTTTTTTGTTCTTTTTTTTTTTTTTAGCTTGGGCACAACGGACTGCAGATAGTTTTCAATAGACTACTCCTTTAAATTTCTTTGTATTGTAGTGTTATTTGCTCATTCTACAGGGTGGGCCATTTATATGGATACACCTTAATAAAATGGGAATGGTTTGTGATATTAACTTCCTGTTTGTGGCACATTAGTATATGTGAGTGGGGAAACTTTTCAAGATGGGTGGTGACCATGGCGGCCATTTTGAAGTCGGCCATTTAGAATCCAACTTTAGTTTTTTCAATAGGAAGAATGTCATGTGACACATCAAACTTTTTGGGAATTTCACAAGAAAAACAATGATGTGCTTGGTTTTAACGCAACTTTATTCTTTCATGAGTTATTTACAAGTTTCTGACCACTTATAAAATGTGTTCACTGTGCTGCCCATTGTGTTGGATTGTCAATGCAACCCTCTTCTCCCGCTCTTCACACACTGATAGAAACACCGCAGGAGAAATGCTAGCACAGGCTTTCAGTATCCGTAGTTTCAGGTGCTGTACATCTCGTATCTTCACAGCATAGACAATTGCCTCCAGATGACCCCAAATATAAAAGTCTAAGGGGGTCAGATCGGGAGACCTTGGGGGCCATTTAACTGGCCCACGACGACCAATCCACTTTCCAGGAAACTGTTCATCTAGGAATGCTCGGACCTGACACCCATAATGTGGTGGTGCACCATCTTGCTTAAAAAACTAAGGGAATGTGCCAGCTTCAGTGCATAAAGAGGGAAACACATCATCATGTAGCAATTTCGCATATCCAGTGGCCTTGAGGTTTCCATTGATGAAGAATGGCCCCACTATCTTTGTACCCCATATACCACACCATACCATCAATTTTTGTGTACCAACAGTCTTGGAGGGATCTATCCAATGTGGGTTAGTGTCAGACCAATAGCGGTGGTTTTGTTTGTTAACTTCACCATTCACATAAAAGTTTGCCTCATCACTGAACAAAATCTTCTGCGTAAACTGAGGGTCCTGTTCCAATTTTTGCTTTGCCCATTCTGCAACACCTTAAACTACGGATACTGGAAGCCTGTGTTAGCATTTCTCCTGCGGTGTTGCTATCAGTGTGTGAAGAGTGGGAGAAGAGGGTTGCATTGACAATCCAACACAATGGGCAGCACATTGAACACATTTTATAAGTGGTCAGAAACTTGTAAATAACTCATGAAAGAATAAAGTTACGTTAAAACCAAGCACATCATTGTTTTTCTTGTGAAATTCCCAATGTTTAATTTGTCACATGACCCTCTTTCTATAAAAAAAACAAAAGTTGGATTAAAAATGTCCGACTTCAAAATGGCCGCCATGGTCACCACCCATCTTGAAAAGTTTCCCCCCTCACATATACTAATGTGCCACAAACAGGAAGTTAATATCACCAACCATTCCCATTTTATTAAGGTGTATCCATATAAATGGCCCACCCTGTAGAGTCACATTGCTAGGATTTGTAGTGCAGCAAGTGGACACAGTGATATGAGTGACTGAGGTAAGCCCGCTGCACAGTGCTTTGCTTATCATGCTTTGTATTGTAGTGTGATAGCTATCTAGAGGCTCGTTCTGCAGTCACTATGCTGGGATTTGTAGTGCAGCAACTGGACATGCTAATGCAGGTCACTGTGTGCACAATGCTTAACTCAGATTGCTTTGTATTGTATTTATAAAAGATTTCTAGGATCAGTAGTTCCTCAGTGAGTTCTTCTGCACACTGCTCACTGCTCAGCTTTCTTTCCAACCTAAAACCCTACTGTGTTGATCCAGAGAAAGAAAGCAAAAAACATTTGGCAGATGCCAATTGCCCCATGCAACATTTCTTTCCAATTGCAATATGGCAATCAGAATAAATCCCCGATTCAACGTTCTATCCACAAAAATCTAGTATCCAAAACTGTAATTTTATATTTTTTTTAAAAAACATCCATGCCCCCCTTGAACTTGTTTATTGAGTCAGACATCACCACATCAAGTGGCAGAGAGTTCCATAGTCTTACTGCTCTTACAGTAAAAAATCTCTGTCTATGATGATGGTAAAATCTTCTTTCCTCTAGAAGTAGAGGATGCCCCCTTGTCATGGTTACCGGCCTAGGTATAAAAAGATCACTAGAAAGATCTCTGCACTGTCCATTCATATATTTGTACATTGTGATCAAATCACCCCTAAACGTCTTTTCTCCAAACTAAATAACCCCAAGCTTGATAACCTGTCTTGGTCCGGTAATCCTCCCATACCATCAATTATCTTTGTCGCCCTCCTCTGCACCCTTTCCAGTTCAGCCATGTCCTTGTTATATACAGGTGCCCAAAATTGCACACAATATTCCATATGTGGTCTGACTAGTGATTTATACAGAGGCAAAACTATGTCCCTGTCACAAGCCTCCATGCCTCTCTTCATACATCCCATGACTTCGTTAGCCTTGGCAGCCGCTGCCTGGTACTGGTTACTAAAGTTGAGTTTACTGTCCACCAGAACCACCAAGTCCTTTTCGGTAGTAGTTTTACCCAATGTCTTAATATTTAGCACAGAATTGTACATTTTGTTTTTACAGCCCAAGTACATAATTTTACATTTATCCACATAAAACGTAATTTGCAATGTCTGTGCCCAAGCCACCAGCTTCCCCAGATCCCTCTGTAAGGGTGCATTCACACCACTTTTTTTGCTATATGGCAGCTGACATGCTCCGCACCCCATTCATTTTTAATTAGCAGGACGGAGTCAGCAAGTGACTCCGGTCATCTCATTTTTGAACCGTATCAGTTTCCTTCCTGGACTAAAAACCGTAGCAGACCACAGTTTTCAGTCCAGCATCAAAACCTGATACTGTCCAAAAACGTGTTTGGACTGCACCCTAATATTATGTTATGCTCCTCTGTGGTGATCACCTTATCCAGATTAGTTTCATCTGAAAATGTAGAAATTCTACTCTGTACTTTTTCTACAAGGTCATTAATAAAAATATTGAAAAGAAGTGGACCCAGTACTGACCCCTGTGGTACCCCAATAGTACATAGTATGTTCTGAAGGAGACTAGGTTTGCCAGGCTTAACTCAGTCATTGCAAATCTAAATGCTGCATGTGAAACCAACCTTGCTCTTTTATCCAGAAATGTGTCTTGAACATATTTGTTATTTAACAATTTATTTTTAACATGAGTAGATGTTAATTATTACCTCAAATACCGTCAATTGTTCTACTATTATAGCATCGTTTCCTTTATTCTTTGAAGCAGTAACTCGAGGAGCTTCATCTTCATAGACAAACAATCCATCTAATGATTTTGGTGTTTGCTCTCCTATAAACAGAAAACATAATGTGAGAACAACATTTATCCAAAATGGAATTTGCTAATTAAACCAATTTATGTTTTGAGACAGAAAAATATTTGATAAACATGTTTTTACTACATTGACAAAAAAGGCCCTACATCTACATGAAGACAATCAGAACCACATAAATAAGACTACCCTAATATCAAATGTTTAACTTACTTAACCTGATAATGAACTTAGCTTCAAAACTGTTCTGGACGTTGAAGACACAGTAATGTTGTTAATTTTTGCATCTTAACTTTCTTAGAGTTTATTTTTCTGTTGAATTCTTAATGACAGTTATTTTTGTAGGATGATTTGTATTTTATAGCAGCATCATTTTGGGGTCTATATGTGTCATAAGGTCATCATAAAGAACATAAATTTGGAGCCAATCAGCCAATAAGATGCTTCCCTTCCTGATGGGAAGCATCTTATTTTGCTGCATTTCTTCCACACCTGCCTAAAGCGTTTGCATAATACTCTATGTCTAATTTTGGGGGATTACACTTTATTATATTGGATGTAAATAATCTTCTATTCCAGAAGTACGATAATCAAAGTAGTATAAATGTATGAATCATGAAAACTTTCAAGAAGACAAAAACTGGCCTTGAAGCAGCTTTTTCCAGGCATTGAGAGCGGCTGCAAAGAGCTAAGCTATTGCAACTCTGTTGGAAATGAGTTTGTGTCCTGTTTGAACACAGCTTGGTTATGTGACTGCAATGTAAAAAGTGAGTTAAGGGTTATCTTTTCTCTTCCCTGTAGGAAAATGGATAGTTACCTACAAGTTTCCACAAAGCTTGCAGCAGCTCAACATTTTTGGGTTTAGTAGGAGAACATTTTATGATCAGCCTATTGTCCAGTGACCATTACTAACAAAAAAGTATTGTCTAAAGCAGAGAACCCAAGAAATGAAAGCAGAACTTTAAATGGTTGCTATAGGTAACAAGGACTGTTTTGATACATTAAGGTATATGTATATATCCAAATCTTACCTCTGAGCATTTCCCAGTGTACGAAAGAATCAATTAAAGAAAACCCTTGCTTGTAGTAATATGTTGTCATTTCTAGCCAGTCTGCTTCAAGGGCGCTGATTGTAGTGCCTTTTCGAGACACTTTCATTGAGAGGTTACCTTCAATGTATTTGCAGCCACTTAGTTCATTTTCTAAGATGTTAAATACGGCATATAATGTTTTACCTAGTGAAGAAAAGGAGGCAAGTAAAAATTGTAAGTAAGGCAAAATGTCAGAATTGGCTTTTACTGTCAGCTGCCATGAAAGGAAACAACCCTGAAGGCTTATTCAAATATTTGGGGGCCAACACTGCAGATAAAGAATACCTCCCTATGTACAATGTTAAGTTTATGTAATGTGTCTTTACAATGATGAAAGGTTGAACAAAATTTGATAAAATGGTCAGCTTTTCTTTCAAAGAAGTGCCACTCATGTCCATGAGCTGTGTTAAAAGGGTTGTAACATGAATTTTTTTAATTTTACTACCGTAGCCAAACTGCCTAATAAAACATTAAAAACTTTGTTTCACCTTTCTCGCTCCCGTGTAGGCTCCAGCATTAGAGTCTCCCATCTGCTATTTTGGTTACAGCTATCAGTTACATCTGCCAAAAGCCTACATTTAAGCAATGTAATATTCTGCAACCTATATTGAAAGGGAATCTGTCAGCAAATTTATGTTCCAAACTACTGACACTGTAAGATAGCTGTTAGGGCAACTAGATACATGATATAGTTCATATATCTTATATATCTCTTATTCTTTGGTGTCAAGTGTCAAAGAGGCGTTCCTAAGCCCCTGGAGTGCAAAGAGCTGAAATACCTCCTCACCCCCCAACCCTCCCTATTCCTTCTTAATTGAGACCAGAAAGAGGAGAGTAGAAAATGGGGATACTGGACGAGCGCTACTGCTGAAATAAAAAGGATGCGAAACGCCAATAAAGCACAGGACAGTTTATTGTGCTTAAGAACAAACGGACAACGCGTTTCGGCACCAGCATGTGCCTTCTTCAGGTCCATAAAATGAATAATTTCGGCGTCCTGAAGCCTATGGTGTGCTGTGGTGGCGTCTTAATTGAGAGTCAGCTGGAAGCTCAGCTCTGACTGTCAATTATTATTATGGAAGGATGAAGATATATATGAAGGTACAATATAAGTGAATTACTAAGGCTACTACTTCACATGCCAGTCTTTAGTAAAATGCCAGTGGTTATAGGCTAATAAATTAGGCTAATAAATAAATCATCTTAATAAATCAAGCATTGCTACACCTGTCCCCCATGCTGCACTATGAAATCTACACCAGCACCGAGCTGGTGTAGATCTCGGCTACAATATACACTAGCTTGCTAGTGTATTTTTTTTTACAAATTAGACGTGTAGTAAGACCATACCCCCTTTAAACCAGGCCACAGCCTCTTTAAAATAAGCACAAGCATGTCTGGTGTGGAAGGGCAAAAAGTTGCAAACAAGGGCTTCAGCAAATGTTTTTATGTTTTTTTTATGGCAGGAAAACAGACATATTGACTTAATAAATTACCCACCCCTGTGTTTCCTTTCCCTAATAGCTATTTAACAGTGTCAGCATTTGGAACATGAATTGCAGCTGACAGATTCCTGTTAAATTACATTCCTTAATCATTGTGTAAACCATATACGTAAAGTGCAGTATCATGCCTAAGTAGAATTATTATGGACCCCATGGCTTCTGCTTTCTTCTAACAGAAAATAAATATAGAAATGTATACAACTTTTCTGTTAGGCTTCCTTCCTCTATAGTTTTTCTATTTTTACTTGCTTTGGCTGGCCAAGAAACCCTGGAAATCATGGCTCAGCTTTTTAAGGTATGGTTAGTGTAACAGCGTGTGCTCCGTCTGCTTCTCCTGGCCGTGAGGCCTGTTCCTCTCTCCCCTGTTGCCGGCGGGGCTGGGATTCGCATCGCGGGACGCGCCCACATGCGAGTCACTTACCTTGCTTCTCTGCTGCGACTTCTTCCTCCGCCTCTCAGCTCCATTGCGCACATCCCCGTCTCTTAGGGCTCGCGCGCTGGAGTTCTGAGATTTAAAGGGCCAGTACGCCCATAATTATGGGAAACACCTGACACCATGTTATAAGTTCCTGCACCTACAATTTCTTGCACCTACAACAGCTTCCTGCCGGATCTTCAGTGCCTAGTGCCTGAGAGAAAGCATTCCCTATTGCCTGTTTGCCATACCCGTGTACCCAGACCTTCCTGCTACGTTTCTTAACTACGAACCTTTGCCGCCTGCCTTGACCTTCTGCTACGTTGACTACGTTACAGCCTCATCCTTCTGTACCTCGCCTTGTCCAGTTACCTGTGTGGTCAAGCTGTGTCAAGGGTAGTGGGCCTTGCGGCGGGCTCTGGTGAAGACCAGGGGCACCTTAGACTCCTCTCCCCGATACGGTCCGAGTCATCAGCCACACAGGTAGAGGATCCACATCCTGTTCGTGACTGCCTACATCCTGGTACGTGACAGCAAGATCCAACCATGGATCCAACTGGGGTTCCTCTGCCTGATTCGGATCCAGTCCCAACCAGCTATCCACCATGATGCAGCAGCTGCTATATGCCCAGCAGCATCCGCCACAGCCTCCTCCAGCTCCAGTACAGCCTCCCGCTGCTGCAGTTTCCTCCGGATCGAAACTCCGTTTGTCACTTACTGAGAAGTTTGAGGGGGATCCCAAGTCCTGTCAAGGTTTCGTGACACAGTGCTCCATGCACATAGAACTCATGGCGGACCAGTTCTCCACAGAACGAGCAAAGGTGGCCTTTGTCATCAGTCTCCTGTCTGGTAAGGCCTTGGCCTGGGCTACTCCACTATGGGATCGCAGTGATGCTATCACTACTAACCTCCAGGCATTCCTTATGGAATTTCGCACAGTCTTTGAAGAACCTGCCTGAGCTTCCTCCGCTGAGACGGCATTGCTGAGACTTTCCCAGGGCAACACCACTGTGGGTGAATATGCCATCCGTTTCCGGACCCTGGCGTCAGAATTGCCTTCTAATCTGAATGAACTGATGCAATTGGCATCCCAAATTGATATCCGTTTCTCTGAGAGACGTGAGGAACAACATCAAGAAAGAGAATCCGCAAGACCTTGGCGCTTTCCTCGCTTGGCACCAGTCTTGCAGCAACCACCGCAACCCTCTACGTTGTCTCCCGCAGTGGAGGCTTTGCAGGTGGATTGGTCTCGCCTGACTGCAGGAAAGAACTTGTATCGAGCTAAGAATCTGTGTCTCTACTGCGCGAGTGCCGATCATTTCCTCAAAGATTGTCCTGTATGTCCACAGCCACAGGGAAACACTTGTACCTAGGGTTTGTGGGAGAGGGTTTGTGGGAGAGGCTTTGGAGTCCAGCTTTCTCTACCCTCCAAAGAGACTATTTCCGTTCTTGCCTTCCTGGATTACGGTTCTGCGGGACATTTTAATGATGCCTCCATAGTACCATCTGCTGGTGTCCCACCTACTTAAGCCCTTGTACATCTCTACGGTTAACGGAGAAAATCTGGACTGTATAGTGCTTTACCGCACAGAACCGATATCTATGCAGGTTGGAGTCTCGCATAAGGAGAACTTGTCCTTCTATGTACTTCCTCACTGTACCTCTCCTCTCCTGCTAGGCCTTCCTTGGTTGCAACTCCATGCCCCGCAGCTGGATTGGAAAACGGGAGAAGTTCTCTGTTGGGGACCTTATTGCAACAATCGCTGCATCCATACTCGTCCGTTTAAGCGGGCGCCTCCTTCTACTCTTCTGCCCGGTCTGCCTTTGTTTCTTCAGGACTATGTTGACATCTTCAGTGAGAAACTGTCTGAAGTATTGCCACCTCATCGTCCCTATGATTGTCCTATAGACTTGTTGCCCGAGACCACTCCTCCACGGGAAATAATTTACCCTCTGTCTGTTCCTGAAACTCAGGCCATGTCTAAATATATACAAGAAAATCTTCAAAAGGGTTTTATCAGGAAGTCATCTTCCCCTGCTGGAGCCGGATTCTTCTTTGTGGAGAAAAAAGATGGTTCTTTGCGAAGCTGCATTAACTACCGTGGTCTGAATAAAATCACCGTCAAGAACCGTTACCCTCTTCTCTTGATCTCGGAGTTATTTGACCATCTCCGTGGAGCAAAGATTTTCTCCAAACTAGACCTTCGGGGTGCTTATAATCTAATTCGCATAAAAGAAGGAGATGAGTGGAAGACTGCATTTAACACTCTTGATGGACATTTTGAGTATTTGGTGAGGCTGTTCGGACTTTGTAATGCTCCAGCAGTCTTCCAGGAGTTTGTTAATGGCATCTTTCGTGACCTCTTGTACACCTGTGTCTTGGTCTATTTGGACTATATACTCATCTATTTGCCCAATCTTCAGACACATCGTTCTCACATCCGCCAGGTCTTGCAATGTCTCCGTGACAACCATCTTTATGCTAAACTGGAGAAGTGTGTTTTTGAAAGAACCAGTCTTCCTTTTCTGGGATACATTGTCACTAGTCAAGGTCTCCAGATGGATCCTAAAAAGTTGTCAGCCGTACTGCACTGGCCCCGACCTACCGGCTTAAAAGCTATTCAGTGTTTTCTTGGGTTTGCCAATTACTACCGGCAATTCATTCCTCATTACTCCACCTTGGTTGCACCCATTGTCTCTCTCACCAAGAAGACTTCCAATCCCGGGGTCTGGACTCCAGAGGCTGAAGATGCCTTTAAACAGTTAAAGTCCACCTTCGATTCGGCGCCGGTCCTGTCTAGACCTGACTCAGGCAAGCCTTTTCTTTTGGAGGTGGATGCATCTTCAGTTGGAGCAGGAGCTGTCTCAACACAAAAGTCCTCTAAGGGAAGAATTGTAACCTGTGGCTTTTTTTTCTAAAACCTTCTCTCCCACAGAGAAAAATTATTCTATAGGAGACCATGAACTGTTGGTTATAAAGCTTGCCTTGGAAGAATGGCGTCATCTCTTGGAAGGTTCAGTACATCCAGTTACAATATATTCAGATCACAAGAACTTGCTTTACCTTCAGACAGCCCAATGTCTCAACCCCCCGGCAGGCCCGTTGGTCTCTATTCTTCTCAAGATTTGACTTATACATTCACTTCCGTCCTGCAGAAAAGAATCTTCGTGCTGACGCTCTTTCCAGGTCTTATGATGTGCAAGACCGAGAAACCTCTCCACAGCATATTATTACTCCTGAGCGTCTTATCTCTGCAGCGCCAGTTAATCTTAGGCACCTGCCTCCTGGAAAGACTTATGTGTCACCCAGTTTAAGACTCTGAGTCCTGAAATTGGGTCATTCCTCTCTTCTGGCTGCTCATTCTGGAACTCGTAAGTCCTTACAGCTCATCTCAAGACATTACTGGTGGCCTAGTTTAAGACAGGATGTTGTGGACTTTGTCCGTTCCTGTTCGGTCTGTGCTCGGGATAAAACTCCTCGTTCAAAACCTTCAGGTCTTTTACAGCCTTTACCTGTTCCAGAGCTACCCTGGACTGATATCGCTATGGATTTCATTACTGACCTTCCATCTTCTGGAGGCAATACTGCTGTTTGGGTGGTAGTGGACCGGTTTTCTAAAATGGCTCATTTGGTGCCGCTGCCTGGACTTCCATCTGCACCACAGCTTGCTAAACTGTTTCTTTGCCACATCTTCCATTTGCAAGGTTTGCCCTCACATATTGTATGTGACCGTGAAGTCCAGTTCATCTCTAAGTTCTGGCTTGCCCTCTGCTCATGTCTCTAAGTGAAGTTGCACTTTTCCTCAGCCTACCACCCTCAATCCATGGACAGGTTGAGAGGGCGAATCAGGTCTTGGGAGACTATCTTTACCATTTCGTTTCGGCTCGACAAGACGACTGGGTCGAATTACTTCCTTGGGCAGAATTCTCATACAATCATAGGAATTCTGAGTCTACTGGAACATCGCCTTTTTTCGTAGTTTACGTACTTCACCCTTGTCCTCTTCTTCCGGAGTTCCTGCAGTTGATGAGCAAGTATAGAACTTTTCCACCATAAAATCACAATTTATTGGGTAGATTTCATTAAAACACATATAACCCCTACAGACAAACTGTACCCCACCACTAAATTTGACTCCTTCTCCTGGGTTAAGGATATATCCCTCTTTGTGAGGAAAATTAAATGGAAATTTTTTTTTGCTAAACAGGAGAGGGAGTCATGTATTGAGTTAAATGTATCACCCCCTGAGTTGTCTGCTCTGAGAGCCCTGCAGTCCCTGGAGAGAGAAAATGCACAAGACAAATACAAGGCACCTTTCACTAATCTCAAAAATAAAAGCACAAGGGCACCTCCTTTGTCCGAGTGCCTCAATATTGATATTTTTGAGACACTGGTAATGAAGGAGCTAAAAGAACTAGACCAGAAGAAAATAGAGGTCTGGGATGATCTCTCCCCAGGTGAGCGCAGGGCACTAAAAGAATAATCCTCAAACCAAGACCTCATTATAAAACCCTCGGATAAGGAGAGTAATGTGGTGGTCTTGGATCTTGATCAGTATATGGTAATGTGTCATGATATTCTCAAGGATCAGACTACCTACCGTAAATTGGAAGGGGATCCCACTGGGGTGTTTCTACATAAACCCCAGGAGATTGTTTCCAGGGCTCTGGAAAACAAAATGGTGGATGAAAATGAAGCGTCCTTTCTTTGCCCAGAATGTCCTATAATCCCAACTTTCTACTCACTCCCGAAGATACATAAGGGGATATCTCCCCTCAAAGGAAGACCTATCGTTTCGGGAGTGGGTAGTCTGACCCAGAATGTTGGGATATATCTGGACAAGATTTTATGCCCATTCGTCCTAACGCTCCCTTCATACATACGTGACACTGCGAACCTCTTACTTAAACTTGATGGTATATTGATGAGGGCACCATCTTTGCGTCCATCGATGTAGAAGCCCTATATAGCTCCATCAAACATGATCTAGGCTTGCAGGCAGTGAGATCATATCTGTCCACTAAGGACATTCATCTGGATCCCCATAATGAATTTGTCATGGAACTCTTAGTTGTGCATCTGTGAGAACTCTATTTCCTCTTCAACGGCCACTTCCTCCACCAGCTCAGGGGCACCGCGATGGGGAGCCCCTGTGCCCCCACATATGCCAACTTGCTCCTGGGCTGGTGGGAGGAAAGAGTGGTATTCGGAGAGGAACTTAGCCCATGGCATAAACATCTGTCCATGTGAATAAGACACATAGCTGACAACTTCATTTTCTGGTGCGGAACTGGGGCAGAGTTTGTGGAATTTGTTAATTTGTTAAATCAAAATGATTTCAATCTGAGATTTACATGTGAATGGAACCCTACCAAACTTCCCTTTCTAGATGTTTTAATCTTGAAAGGAAAGGATGGGAACATTGAAATTACGGTGTATAGGAAGCCGACTTCCACCAATGGCCTACTAAGCTGGGAAAGTTCCCACCCCCTGGCCCTGAGAAAAGGTATCCCCAGGGGCCAATATTTGCGCCTGAGGCGCAACTGCTGGGGTACTACAGAATTCATGAGGCAGGCACAAGATCTTAGATCGCGCTTCCAAGAAAGAGGGTATCCAGACAATGTCCTAAGGAACGCCTTTGACAGTTCCATCTCACTTCGAAGGAGGAATCTCCTTGTCCCAAAACAAACACATACTGTAAATGACGAAGTCATCCATGTGATAGGGACCTTTGATAGTAGGCACACAGAAGTCAGGTCCATATTGCAGAAATACTGGGATATACTCTTGGCGGATGAGGACATCAAAGACTGTTTGGGTGACTATCCACAACTGACTTTCAGAAAAGGCCCCAGTTTAAGGGATATGATGGTACATAGCCATCTCTCTCCGAAAAGGGCACCAGGGACCTGATTGGACCGGAGACCGAATGGCACTTTCAAGTGTGGGTCTTGTGTGGCCTGCACTTCAGTAAAAAACAAACTAAATCCTTTACAAGCTCATCAGACAAGAAGTAGTTTAAAATTTTTGATTTTATCAATTGCAAAACCTCAGGGGTCATATATCTTGCTCAATGCCCATGCCCCATGGACATTGTCAGTAAGGCAAGGTGAAAATTCCGTCACAGAATTAGAGATCATTACAATGATATCTGTAATCAAAGGTATACCTCACTTTCCAGACATGTCCATCAGGTGCATGAGGGGGACCCTAATTTGGTAAAATGTATTGGGATCCAAACAGTGACGAAAGGCCCGCGATGGGGTAACTGGGATGCAAAACTCCTTCAAGTCGAATGTAAATGGGTTTACAGGTTGAATTCGATGACGCCTACCAGCCTCAATGAGGCATAACATTTTTCTTGCTATATTTGATGCATACGTTCTCTATCATATAAGCGCATTCATACATCTTTTAACCACCAGCAAGGGTACCTTTAGGCAGGGATTAATTTGTGTGATGATATATCACTAATGGATTTGGCAATATAACTGTAACATGCAATGATGCTGCGATAGCATATTTAGTGTGGCAAAGGCAGATCATAGTAACTATGTAGATCTGCGGGGATATTTAGTGTGGCATATTAAGTGTGGTAAAGATAGATCACAATAACTATGTGGATCTACGGTGAAGCATGGGCAGCTCTGGATAATTCATATGGGGCAATTATATTGCACTCTAGTATGTGATTTTTGATGTTTCTCATTTGGTACTGTAAGATTGCATGTTTGATATTACTAGATGGCCTCTACGTAGACTTATGACATCCATGCCCTAATGAGCGCTGATATTATTAGTATAAAATATGGCTATAGCCACTATCTCTTGCATATTTGCCGGACTATAGGATGTGATATCTGATAGTCTGGAAGCTAATAATTGAGAAACATTATGCACTTCAGTACAGCTATACGAGATCAATTAACAATTGCACCACATGATAACTAGAACGACAAAAACTATATGGTGAATCCATCAGGTCTATACAAGCCTGAAATAACACTGCAGGGGTTAATCTTGCGCAAGAGGAGATGAGGGAGTTGTGATCTATCCACCACTGTGCTTTGTGGACCGGCCGTTCTGTAATGCATGACCATATATGGAAGCTCTGACGTAGGGACGCACTGAGCGTCCCCATAGTAACATAACCATACACTCCCCCCTCACGTCAGGGAAGCCCCGGCAGTGAAGGGGAGGTCCAGATCTCAGTCCGAATAATTTACTGGTTAGATGCCGCTGAGGGGAGGCGCAGTAAGCTGCGGCCGTAACCCCGGTGACGTCACTCGGAACGAAACATCTGGGAATCCACACACCTGCTGAAGGAGTTGCTCTCATGACGTGGAGGTAAGTGTAATTAGAGAGAGTGTGTTTATAGCATAAAAAGACCGCTAAGGGTGAGAATGGTTGCCACTGCCACTCCACCCTGCCGGGATATCATGATCTTGACTGTCTCCCTGATGAGCTGAGCAAAACGCTGCGTTTGAGACCAGGTTTTTTCATTTTATATCTAAATACTTTCCTAAAGGCATTCCTTTATGGCATAACAATTTGCACAAACAGCACTAACACGTAAGCACTTTTCTCTGTACCATATCTGATAGGATCATTACAGTACAGGGACAGGGTCCTGAGGCATGGGGGTCGTCCTTATTAGGACGAGTCCCCCAGCTACATGCCACACAGTGAGGGGAAAGTGTAAATATGGACTTGATTGCACTACACGTTGAGGGATTGATAGGGAGTGTAGGGATAGCACATTCCCTCCAGGAATTAACCCATCATTTTCAGTGCAATCTTGAACCTGGGAATTGTGCAATATTTAAAGGAGTAACCCGAATAGACTCAGTAGGGGGCTCTTTCTTTGGTGCAATAGTCATTCTACACAACTGATGCAAAATTGTGCAATATTGGTGGTGGTGAATTATTTATGTTTGTTTTTTATTCTCTGTGATATTTATTCCCTTGGTGGTCACAGGTGAATATTGGTACAGTTTGTCTGTAGGAGTTATATGTGTTTTAATGAAATATACCCAATAAATTGTGATTTTATATCTTGTAAGTCATACCCCAGTTTTTCAGTTTATTGATTATTTGTGGTGGGGAAAAGAGGCTAGCCCATGATTGAATGATTTGGAGCTGAATAAGTTCAACTTTTCCACCATCTGCCAGAAGACACGTTCATCTCTTTTACATGCTGCAGGTCGAATGAAGTCTCAAGCAGACAGGAAAAGGCGTTCCACTCCCAAGTTCTCTCCCGGTGACAAAGTCTGGTTTTCTGCCAAGTACATCCGCTTCAGAGTACCCAGCTATAAACTGGGCCCTTGCTATCTAGGTCCCTATAAAATCAAGAAGCGTTTAAACCTGTGGCCCATTCTCTCCATCTGCCGTCCTCTCTCCGGATCCCGAATTCCTTCCAGGTCTCCCTTTTGAAACCTTTCATCCACAACCACTTCTCTAAAAAGGACATTTCACCTACTCCCATCTCGGGTACCTCTGATGTTTATGTTGTCAAACAGATTTTGGACTCCAAGCTTATCAGAAGAAAACGCTTTTATCTTGTGGATTGGGAAGGATTCGGTCCGGAGGAGAGATCTTGGGAGCCTTAAGAAAACATCCTGGATCGTGACCTGCTTAGTAAATTTCTGAATCGTAAGAAGAGGGGGAGACCAAAGGGGGGGGGGTACTCCGGCCGCTTCTCCTGGCCGCGAGTGCACTGCTCCTCTCTCCCCTGTTGCCGGCGGGGCTGGGATTCGCATCGCGGGACACACCCACATGCGAGTCCCAGCTTGTCACTTACCTTGCTTCTCTGCTGCTACTTCTTCCTCCACCTCACAGCTCCGGTGCACGCGTCCCCGTCTCTTAGGGCATGCGCACGCCGGAGTTCTGAGAGTTAAAGGTCCAGTACGCAGATAATTAAGTGAAACACCTGACACATGTTATAAGTTCCTGCACCTCCCACACCTCCCTGCCAGATCTTCAGTGCCTATTGCCTGTGAGAAAGCGTTCCCTATTGAATGTTTGCCATACCCGTGGACCCACACCTTCCCGCTACATTTCTTGACTACGAACCTTTTCCGCCTGCCTTGACCTTCTGCTACGTTGACTACGCTACAGCCTCATCCTTCTGTACCTCGCCTTGCCCAGTTACCTGTGTGGTCGAGCCGTGTCGGGGGTAGCGATCTGGGTGTTGCCTGCTGCAGCGAGCCCATCCTGCCTTGCGGCGGGCTCTGGTGAAGACCAGCACCTTAGACTCCGCTCCCCGATACGGTCCGAGTCATCAGCCACACAGGTAGAGGATCCACATCCTTTTCGTGACTGCCTACATTCTGGTACATGACAGTTAGAAAACAATACAGTTCCATTTTGTACCTATAATAAGTCAATACTGTAATTTCTTTTGTTTGTTAAATAAAATAACAATGTGTGTCAATTCTTTACCTTTATGATTTCAATTGTCTAACCTCTTCTGATTAAAAGATGTAGGACAGTTTTTTTCATGCAGAACACAAATAAACATTGTACTTTAGGGATTTTTACGAAATATCACTTACGCAGCCTACAAAATTATGCAGAGGCTCAATATAGTTTTTACATACTGTAAAAAGTGTTAGTACCCCCTGCTTTACCACATTGCATTATGTATCACATTGCAATAAAAACTATAAGTAATGTATATATGTAAAATATTTGTCCCCAACTTCTTACTAACATCAGAGCTTATCTCTGACTGTATGGTAATTTGGTCTATACCAGACTTCCTGTCCATATTCCTTAATCATGATCATACTTCTGCATGATTTCAAAGAATATCCTTTTTTAAATAGTCTATATTTCAACATGTACAATTTTTGTGTTCAGGTATAAAATATAGACTATGTAAAAATAATTGTTTCATAATTAATCCTTTAATTTGGTTTATTGAGACTAGACTGAAATGAAAGCTGTACAGTGTTCAGTATATTTAGGACACAATTCTGCTTTCTTAAACAGTACTGGAAGGCCTAGATATGTTATTATGTTCAGAGTAGAAAAGCGCCCTTCTAAAGTCATGAAATGAATGGAGTCTTAAAACTACATAACTCGGCATTATATAAGTCTAATACTATTCCAACAGCTAATATTAGGTTGGAGTGACATGTGACCAAGCACTTGCAAATGCGCTATGTTTTACAAGCTACAACCTTTATCATTATTTAAGATCAATTTTTACAGTATTCTGATATAAAATACTTCCATTCCAGAATTTGACTGCAGTAATCAGGAGCACCTGATCACCCAACTAAATTAAATTTAAGGATTCACTTACTGTATTTTGCACTTTACATTGATTCTCAATATGACATTTTAAATGAACGCTTAAGAATAGCATTTAAATGTATGCACTCATAATATAAATTATATCTTCGGATTATACCTTGACATTTTCTTAATTTAGTTAATGTCCCGTCATCTGGGAATACAGAGTCTTGGAAGCTTTCGTTTCCCAAATTAATTTCTTCATCTATTCCACTTTCTGAAGATTGTCCACTGATTGTTCCCTCGTTCCGTCTTTTATTAGCATCTTCATTAGAGTTTTTGCTGCTGTTTTGTTCCAGTTTTTGTACATCCACTAGCGTATTTGTAGACTGATGAAAATGCTTTGTTATAAATCCAACAAACCTCATGCCTTTTCTGGATGCATCATTTACCTGCATGAAAAATGTTTAATAAAATACCAAAATAACAAGCTCTCTTTATATTTATAAGAAGCTCTAGCCTTTTTAATCAATATTTAACCCCTTAAGGACTCAGCCCATTTTCACCTTAACCCCTTAAGGACCGGAGGTTTTTCCGTTTTTGCATTTTCGTTTTTTGCTCCTTGCCTTTAAAAAATCATAACTCTTTCAAATTTACACCTAAAAATCCATATGATGGCTTATTTTTTGCGCCACCAATTCTACTTTGTAATGACGTCAGTCATTTTGCCCAAAAATCTATGGTGAAGCGGGAAAAAAAATCATTGTGCGACAAAATTTAAAAAAAACCGCTGTTTTGTAACTTTTGGGGGCTTCCGTTTCTACGTAGTACATTTTTCGGTAAAAATGACACCTGATATGTATTCTGTAGGTCCATACGATTAAAATGATACCCTACTTATATAGGTTTGATTTTGTCGGACTTCTGGAAAAAATCATAACTACATGCAGGAAAATTAATACGTTTAAAATTGTCATCTTCTGACCCCTATAACTTTTTTATTTTTCCGTGTATGGGGCGGTATGAGGGCTCATTTTTTGCGCCGTCATCTGAAGTTTATAACGGTACCATTTTTGCATTGATAAGGCTTATTGATCGCTTTTTATTCATTTTTTCATGATATAAAAAGTGACCAAAAATGCACTATTTTGGACTTTGGAATTTTTTTGCGCGCACGCCATTGACCGTGCGGTTTAATTAACGATATATTTTTATAATTCGGACATTTCCGCACGCGGCGATACCATTTATGTTTATTTTTATTTTTATTTACACTGTGTTTTTTCTTTTATGGGAAAAGGGGGGTGATTCAAACTTTTAATAGGGAAGGGGTTAAATGATGTTTATTCACTTTTTTTTTGCACTTTTTTTTTGCAGTGTTATAGGTCCCATAGGGACCTATAACACTGCACACACTGATCTTTTACATTGATCACTGGTTTCTCATAAGAAACCAGTGATCGATGATTCTGCCGCATGACTGCTCATGCCTGGATCTCAGGCACTGAGCAGTCATTCGGCGATCGGACAGCGAGGAGGCAGGTAGGGGCCCTCCCGCTGTCCTGTCAGCTGTTCGGGATGCCGCGATTTCACCGCGGCTATCCCGAACAGCCCACTGAGCTAGCCGGCATGCTTTCGGTTTCACTTTAGACGCGGCGTTCAACTTTGAACGCCGCGTCTAAAGGGTTAATAGCGCGCGGCACAGCGATCAATGCCGCGCGCTATTAGCCACGGGTCCCGGCCGTTGTTAGAGGCCGGGCCCGACCCGCTATGACGCGGGGCCACGCCGTGGCCCCGCGTTATAGATCGGGAGTGGACACATGACGTTCCAGTACGTCATGTGTCCTTAAGGGGTTAAGGACTGAGCCCTTTTTTTGAAATTCTGACCACTGTCCCTTTATGGATTAATAACTCTGAGATGCTTTTACCTTTCATTTTGATTCATAGAAAGTTTTTTTTTTTTTAACATATTCTACTTTAACATAGTGGTAAAGTTTCGTCATTACTTGCATCCTTTCTTGGTGAAAAATCCCAAAACTTCATGAAAATTTTGAAAATGTAGCATTTTTCTAACTTTGAAACTTTCTGCATGTAAGGGAAATGGACATTCCAAATAACCAAATAAATTATATATTGATTCACAAATACAATATGTCTACTTTATTTTGGCATCATAAAGTGGATTTGTTTTTACTTTTTGAAGACATTAGAGGCCTTCAAAGTAAAGCAGCAATTTTCCAAATTTTCATGAAAAATGCTAAATTTTTATTTTCAGGGACCAGTTAAGTTTGAAGTGGATTTAAGAGGCCTTTCTGTGAGAAATGCCCCATAAATGACCCCATTATAGAAACTGCACCCCTCAATGTATTCAAAATGACATTCAGAAAGTTTATTAACCCTTTAGGTATTTTCACAGGAATAGCAGCAAAGTGAAGGAGAAAATTCAAAATCTTCATTTTTTACACTCGCATGTTCTTGTAGAGCCATTTTTGGAATTTTTACATTGGGTAAAAGGAGATAAATCCCCCCCAAATATGTAACCCAATTTCTCTCGAGTAAGGAAATACCTCATATCTGGATGTAAAGTGTTCTGCGGGCACAGTAGAGGGCTCAGAAGGGAAGGAGCGAAAATGTGATTTTGGAGAGCGAATTTTGCTGATATGGTTTTTGAGGGGCATGTCACATTTAGAGAGCCCCTATGGTGCCAGAACAGCAAATAAAAACCACAAAAAAACTCCCACGTGGCATATTATTTTGGAAACTACACCCCTAAAGGAACGTAAAAAGGGGAACAGTGAGCCATAAAACCCCACAGGTGTCTGACGACTTTTCATTAAAAGTCGGATGTGTAAATTAATTTTTTTGTCACTAAAATGCTGGTTTTCCTCTAAATTTTTCATTTTTACAAGGGGTTAATAGGAGAAAATCCCCCCCCCCAAATTTGTAACCCCAATGTGTGGACGTCAAGTGTTCTGCAGGCGCATTACAATGCTCAGAAGAGAAGGAGTCACATTTGGCTTTTGGAAAGCAAATTTTGCTGAAATGGTTTTTGCAGGGCATGTCTCATTTAGGAAGCCCCTATGTGCCAGAACAGCAAAAAAAACTCCCACATGGCAAACTATTTTGGAAACTAAACCCCTAAAGGAACGTAACAAGGGGAACAGTGAGCCTTAACACTCCACAGGTGTTTGACGACTTTTTGTTAAAGTCGGATGCGTGAATGAAAAAAAAATTTCACTAAAATGCAGTTTTTTCCCCCAAATGTAACATTTTTACAAGGGTAATAGGAGAAAATCCCCCCCCCCCCCCCACCGCCAAATAAAAAAAAATTGTAACTCCATTTCTTCTAAGTATGGAAATACCCCATGTGTGGACATCAAGTGCTCTGCTGGCGCACTACAATGCTCAGAAGAAAGGGAGCGCCATTGATCTTTTGTAGAGAGAATTTGTTTGGAATGGAAGTCAGCGGCCATGGGCATTTACAAAGCCCCCCGTGGTGCCAGAACAGTGGACCTCCCCTCACATGTGACCCCATTTTGGAAACTACACCCCTCACAGAATTTAATAAGGGGTGCAGAGAGCATTTACACCCACTGGCGTTTGACAGATCTTTGAAACAGTGGGCTGTGCAAATGAAAAATTACATTAGCCCTAGTGGCTGTGTCCTGCCTGAGGTCCCACCGGCAGCCTCTACCTCTGGAGTCTCCCCAAAGGTACCACCAGTCCACCAGGCATGAACTGATTTGCCATTCAGGCACACAGAAAAGCTAGGTGACAATTTCTCACCTAGCTTTTCCATGCTCCTGAATGCCATGTCTGCTTACAATAGCTGAGCTATTATTTTCCATGGTCCTGAATGTCATATCTGCTCATAACATATCTGCTTATAAGACAGATGTGCCTATAAGCAGATATGCAATTTAGGAACACAGAAAAGCTTGGTGACAATTTCTCACAATTTCTAGCTTTTTCATGCTCCTGAATGGCGTATCTGCTTATATCAGCTCAGCTATTATAAACAGATATGCCATTCAGGAGCATGAAAAAGCTAGCTGTGAAGAGCTTTTCCTTGTTTCTGAATGGCATATCTTCTTATAGCTGTACTACTTTATGCATTGCTGAGTAATTACTGCACCTAAAATGTTTCCCTACCAATTCTGCAGAAACGATATACGGCTGCAAGGAATCGTCACAGCGGTCCGAGCTAGATGGAAAATTAAAAGAGGACGACTCTAATGAGAGAAGATATTGCCTGTGAGTCCCACAAAGAATTGGCATTACCATTTGGGCACTATAGATAGGCGGGGTTCACACTTGCGAAAAATTTAAGTTGTTTAAAGTGCATCTGTCGTACGTTTCCTACTGCTGTTGTGCTGTGCCCTTAAATGTCCGTTAGGCTCTTTTTTTTCGCCAGCCTTTAACAGACTTTTTGGGACAGGACACAACGGGCAATAATGGGTCCCGATGGATCCCATTTACTATAATGGGGTCCAGCGGGTGCCGTTATTTTGTAATGGGACTAGCAGGAGAAAATGATGGTGCAAGCAGTAATTTTTCTCTCGCTATTCCCCCAGGCTCCCCCGACAGCCGTCACACTACCTTGTCCTAACGGCAGTGTGAAAGAAGCCTTATGCATATGAAATTGCTAGCATAGCCAAAAAAGATGTTGATGTATGCATACTTTGCATATCTTCATAGATGTTGTCTGTTCCTTTATTTCGCTAAACAAAAATAAGATTTTTTAGCGGTGCATTGAGTGTCAAAGAGGTGTGGCTAGGGTCCACTGTGCTTCAGGGCCCAAAAAAATTGCTTGCACAGGGTCCAATCAAAATTAAAGACGGCCCTGCCCGCAGAGCATTTTACGTCCACATATGGGGTATTTCCGTACTCAGAACACGGAGAAATTGTGTTACAAATTTTGGGATTTTTTTTACCTCTTGTGAAAATGAAAAGTATGAGGGAACACCAGCATGTTAATGTAATTTTTTTTAAAATTTTTACACTAGCAGGCTGGTGTAGACCCCAACTTTTCCTTTTCATACGGGGTAAAAGGAGAAAAAGCTCACCAAAATTTGTAAACGCAATTGCTCCCGAGTACGGAAATACCCCATATGTGGCCCTAAACATTTTCCTTGAAATACAACAGGGCTCCGAAGTGAGAGAGCGCCATGACTAAATTAGAGATTTGCATAGGGGCGGACCCGGATGCAAGCGTTAGCCCCTATTCACACGGCAGAATTTACTCAAGCGTTCCTCAAGAATTCCTCCTCGAATGAAATCTTAATACACTTCTATGGGAGTCCACACTCCCATTCACACTTAGGCTGAATTTCCGCTTGGATTCCACACCAATTCAGCACAAAATCCTAAAAAGCAGAAGTGGAATTGGGGCGGATGAGCGGAAATTCTGCCGTGTGAATAGGGCCTTACAATTGAATCCGCTACCAAAAATATTCTACGCCAGTGATTCCCAAACAGGGTGCCTCCAGCTGTTTCTAAACTCACAGCATGCCTGGACAGTCAGTGGCTGTCTGGCAATGCTCGGAGTTGTTGTTTTGCAGTAGCTGGAGGCTCCATTTTGGAAATACTGCCTTACGAGACGTTTTTCATTTTTATTGGAGGCAAGGGGGGGGGGGGGGGGACAGTGTAAGGGCGTATATATGTAGTGTTTTACTCTTTATTTTGTGTAATGTAATGTTTTTAGTGTACATGCGCCCTGGCGGGGGCTCAAACTTGAAGCAGGAAACTCACTTTAAACCCTCATCCATGAGAATGTACCCTGTACATTCACATTGGGGGCAAACCTCCAGCTGTTGCAAAACTACAACTCCCAGCATGTACTGAGTTGTAGTTTTGCAACAGCTGGAGGCACACTGGTTGGAAAACCTTGAGTTAGGTTCTGTTACCTAACTCTGTATTTTCCAACCAGTGTGCCTCCAGCTGTTGCAAAACTACAACTCCCAGAATGTACTGATCGCCGAAGGGCATGCTGGGAGTTGTAGTTATGCAACAGCTGGAGAATCGCAGCCACAACTCCCAGCAATGCGAGCCAGCCATTTGCTGTTTGTGCATGCTGGGAGTTGTAGTTATGCAACATTTAGAGGACTACAGTTTAGAGACCACCGGACAGTAATTTCCAAACTGAGGCCCTCCAGATGTCCCAAAACTACAAATCCCAGCATGCCCAGACAGCAAACTGCTGTGTGTGTGGATGCTGGGAGTTGTAGTTTTGCAAGATCCAGAGGGCCACAGTTTAGAGAACACTATACCGTGGTCTCTAAATGGTTGCCCTGCAGATGTTGTAAAACTACAAATCCCAGCATGCCCACACAGCAGTTTGCTGTCTGGGCATGCTGGGATTTCTAGTTTTGCAACATCTTGAGGGCTACAGTTTAGAGACCACTGTATAGTGATCTCCAAACTGTGGCCTTCCAAATGTTGCTAGGCAAAAACTCACCGCTCCCCATTGCAGGATCAACGAAGCTTGCAGAGGAGTTTGCAGGACAGCTCCCCCGCTCTGCAGGACTACCGTGGGTGGGCAGAGTGGGGGAGCGGAACTTTAACCCCCCCGCCCCCAATCTGTTATTGGTTGGTCGCTTCTGACCGACCAATAGCAGGGATAGGAGGGGTGGCAACCTTGCCACCTCACTCCTATCCCTTCAGGGGGATCGGGATGTCTTGGACTGCCCAGATCCCCCTTATTTTCTGGGTCACCGAAGACCCGTATGACCCGGAATCACCGCAGATTTGCGTCGACATGGGGGGTTGGGGGGTGTCTCAGGATTCCCCCAGGCAATGGCAGGGGATGCCTGATGAATGATTTTAACAGGCATCCCAGTCCGGTCCCCGCCCGGCGAGCGGTGGGGACCAAAGAAACACAGGTCGTACCTTAAGGACTCGGAAACAGTGGCATACAGGTAAGCCCTGCATCCTTAAGTGGTTAAATACATAAAAATAACTCCATTTATATTTTCTACTAATTTAAATACAAAAAAACTAACTAAATTGAAAAGCCACTGCTCATTCCAACTAAATACAAGAAATGGACTTTATTGTAAATCTTTGGAGCCCTTCTCTTGCTATCTGTCAGAACAGCAGTCACCAATGTGGAGAGAAATACGCAGTATCTAACAATGGGAGGGGGTCTTAGCACTGAACGGGATGTCAGATGTTTATTTAAATGATAGGAATGCTTTAATGTGCTAATTTTGCTTTAGAGGCAGTAACACACGTTTTGCTATACACATGTTTATTCCCTTTGTGTGTATTGGAACTAAACCAAAAAAAAGAAGGAAAAAAAGCAAATTGGACATACTGTCACACCAAACTCCGAAAATGGGCTGGATAAAATTATTGGCACCCTTTCAAAATTGTGGAAAAATAAGATTGTTTCAAGCATGTGATGCTCACCTGGGGCAAGTAACAGGTGTGGGCAATATAAAAATCACACCTGAAAGCAGATATAAAGGAGAGAAGTTCACTTAGTCTTTGCATTGT
This sequence comes from Hyla sarda, assembly GCF_029499605.1. NCBI lineage: Eukaryota > Metazoa > Chordata > Amphibia > Anura > Hylidae > Hyla > Hyla sarda. Next base: position 142,526,775 of record NC_079196.1, read on the forward strand.
GTGTCTGTGTGTGCCACACTAAGCATGGACAACAGAAAGAGGAGAATAGAACTGAGGACTTGAGAAACAAAATTGTGGAAAAATATCGACAATCTCAAAGTTACAAGTTCATCTCCAGAGATCTAGATTTGCCTTTGTCCACAGTGTGCAACATTATCAAGAAGTTTGTAACCCATGGCACTGTAGCTAATCTTCCTGGGATTGAACAGAAGAGAAAAATTTATGAAAGGTGTCAATGCAGGATAGTCCGGATGGTGGATAAGCAGCCCCAAACAAGTTCCAAAGATATTCAAACTGTCCTGCAGGCTCAGGGAGCATCAGTGTAGCGCAAACAACATTTAAATGAAATGAAACGCTATGGCAGAGACCCAGGAGGACCCCACTGCTGACAAAGAGACATAAAAAAGCAAGACTACATTTTGCCTAAATTAACTTGAGTAAGCCAAAATTATTCTGGGAAAATGTCTTGTGGACAGATTAGAGCAAGATAGAGCTTTTTGCTAAAGCACATCATTCTACTGTTTACCGAAAATGGAATGAGGCCTACAAAGAAAAGAACACAGTACAAACAGTGAAATATGGTGGAGGTTCAATGATTTTTTTAGGTTGTTTTGTTGCCTCTGGCACTGGGTATTTTGAATGTGTGCAAGGCATCATAAAATCTGAGGATTACCAACAGATTTTGGGTCGCACTGTACAGCCCAGTGTCAGAAAGCTGGGTTTGCGTCCAAGATCTTGGGTCTTCCAGCAGGACAATGACCCCAAACTTATGTCAAAAAGCACCCAGAAATGGATGGCAACAAAGCGCTGGAGAGTTCTTAAGTGGCCACCAATGAGTCCAGATCTAAATCCCATTGAACAACTGTGGAAAGTTCTTAAAATTGCTGTTGGGAAAAGGCGCCCTTCCAATAAGAGAGACCTGGAGCAGTTTGCAAAGGAAGAGTGGCCCAGCCCATTTTTGGAGTTTGGTGTGACATTATGTCCAATTAGCTTTTTTCCCTCCCTTTTTTGGTTTGCTTCCAATACACACAAAGGGAATAAATATGTGTATAGCAAAACATGTGTTACTGCAATCCTTTTCTGTGAGAAATACTTAATTTTCTAGAAAAATTTCAGGGGTGCCAACATTTACGGCCATGACTGTAATAATCTCTTTTATCTGCCTTCAACATTTAGGCAAATTTTTCAAGCTTTTGCCTAATTTAGAATTTTTAGCCTAAAAAGGGGGCATGGTGTAAGTGTTGTGGCTTTTTAGATACATTTATTATATACAGCTTTTTAAACAGTCACAAAATGTTGTGCAGCCATTAGTGAAAATTAAATTTAAAGGGACTCTGTCAGCTGTATTTGCTACTAAGAGCCGCAAACACTGTAAATAGCTGTTAGGCTAGGTTTTTTTGCGCCGTTTTTTCTTTTGGAAAACTGCCACTCCCTCTTTACAGCCAAAGCCAGATGTGTATTCAAAAGGAATGGAAAAAATTAAGGAAGGACTCCTTCCTAAAGGACCTACTTCATTAAAAGCCAGTGTGGAAACCTAGCCTTAGCGTAGTCAACTGCAACTTTCCAGGTGACGGTTGCCAAGCTTATAAATTCATCCTTTTGAAGGTATCACATATATCACACATGGTGCATTTGTTGCTGGCTTTCTGCATTAGAATGTGTTCTATACAGCTAAATTGGGTGTTTTGTTTGCAGCATGTACTGGATTTCTGCAAGCCCAATGTGGATGAAAAGAAAAGTTTCTGATATTTTTGATACAAATTGGCCCTATGTGGATATAGCAACAGGCATCTCCCCTGAGAAACACAAATTACACAGCACCTGATAGTAATCTAGAATATCAATTCAGTGATCTGTCCCATTGCCAGTGTGTGTGTGTGTGTAGGGGGGGGGGGGGGGGGGGGGTCAATGTTGATAAAATAAGCAAGTCCTGACAGTTAAAGAAGTATGTACTATGCTGTGTGTACACAATCTGGGAAATTAAAACCAACATATCGTACACAAAGGCATCTGTCAAATCTGGCTGTTCAGTGAGGAGATAACACATATACTTGTACACATCTTTGCAGTGTCTGCTCTGCCTAGACTTTCTTGCCATATTTACAGTATAAGCAGCCAGATTCGCTTTTCCTCTTTATTGATAAGGAGCAGATAAATCTGCATACTCATACTTCCAAATGTCTCACTTTTGTTCGCACAATACTACAAACCAAAGTCTTCCAAAGGGGTGGGGTTTAGGATGCCTTCTTGCCTGTACCGGTGGTGAGCCTTAAATGTTTCTGTTTTGCCTGTTTAAATGTTGGCAGATATGTGAACTGCTATTGTCTGATGATCATGGTAGGAGGTTATTATAAGAGTTTATCTTGATAATGAGAAGACTTAGATGCCTTATGTTGACTATTACTCCCAAATCTAATTTCTACACAAAGATATACATACAATGAAACAAACTTAATAAGGCCATGTTCACACAACAGATTTTTCAGATGAAAACATACAATGAGTATTTGCAATTTTCTTTTGGAATCTGCCTCAAAAAATGATGCCACTTATTTTTTTCCACAAGACAGATGTCAAATCAATGGTTTAAAATTCTACCATGCATGGCCATGGATTTCTCAAATAAATAAAAAAGAGGCAGATTTGACATATATTTCAGTGCAAAATGTACACCAAAATCTCTGTAAAATTCTTTCATGTGAACATACCCTAACAGTTGACAAGTATGTGAAACATTTAAAAAGGGAGAAATACTTTTTCTAGTAGAATTTTCATGCCTTCATTTGTAAGAGCTTCATATAATGACATCCACTCCTCAATAACAAGACTGGCCTGTTTCTGTCCTGTGGATACTGTGTGCTTTTGACTGAAATAAAAAAAAAAATTATTTATGTAATTGTTTAACTCCTGAATGGCTTAAATAAAGTGGTACTCCAGTTAACTTAAACTTCTACGGAACGAGGCCTGGCTACTCACTCGTCCTCAGAGCAGAGTGTCCCCCACCAACAGAGATGTGCATAGTGACGGCCTGCACAGCCAATTGTGTCTCTGAGGGTGGGGGCAACTCTGCTCCAAGGCCAAGTGAGTAGCTGAGCCCTACTCCGGAGATCAAGGGGAGGCCCCAGCAGTTAGACCCCCTACAACACCTGTGATCAAACACTTATCCCCTGGAATTTTAGTTACCTGGAGTGCTCCTTTAATAACAGTCACAGTATGCACTGCTATAAAAATGCAGAACAATCTAATGAACTTTTCCAGAAAGCTATCAAATAATGAAAAGATTTATAGTACATTTCTAACTAGTTAATAGTTTGTTTTCATATACATTCCAACCATGACCAATCAAAAATAATTTTCATATTGTTTCAGTTTGCTATAATGGAAAAAACATGACCTCACCGGATTGTTCTCTGACTGTTTAAGTATACAGTGCTAGGGAACTACACTTAAACTTATGCTTACTTTATTTAATGCAGTTATTCTACAGCTAGCACCGTGTGGAAATGTAATAAAAAAATAAATAAAATAAAACACCACTAATTAGAGTAAATGTAATGATTCCAGGCTTGATTACATCCAGGCCTGCTTCATATACCCATGACCACTTTTAACCCTCCCCATCAGTCAAGTTGTCAGCACAACGATTCAACAAACTCATTATGGGACAATCAAAGGAAATTCCTGAAGAGAACAGAAAAAAACATGTTGATATCTATCAGTATGGACAGGGATCCAAAGGCTTCTCTGAGGCCATGGGGTAGTAAATGTTTCCAAAATTGAACAGCTTTACAATTTCATAAACAGGAAGAGGATATTATCTTACAGGTAAGGAAACTCATTCAGAATTCAGAGTTTATTACTCATTGCATAGAAATTCTTTTAAGATTTACTTAAAATAATTTTGTGGGCCCATACACTACTTCTGTGGGTATCTTATTTGACATCAAGACAAAGTTTTTTTTATACATTTTTTTAAATGGACTCCATGGCATGAATTGATCCTGTGATATACTATCACTAGATCTGGCACAATTGACAGAACTATGCATGTTCTGTATTATAAAATACTCACAAGAGAAATCCAGCCAAAATCTTCTTCATCTTCTAATATTAGAACATACAGTGGGGATCAAAAGTTTGGGCACCCCAGGTTAAAAATTTGTATTAATGTGCATAAAGAAGCCAAGGAAAGATGGAAAAATCTCCAAAAGGCATCAAATTACAGATTAGACATTGTTATAAATTGTCAACAAAAGTTAGATTTTACTTCCATTATTTACACAAAAAAATTGCGTCTGCAAAAGTTTGGGCACCCTGCAGAATTTATAGCATGCACTGCCCCCTGCCAGTGTCATGGACTGTTCTCAATCATCATCTGGGAAGACCTGGTGATGTCAATCTCAAAAGTTTTAAACGCCCAGACTCATCTGACCTTGTCCCAACAACAAACAGCACCATGGGTTTTTCTAAGCAGTTGTCTAGAAATCTGAAACTGAAAACAGTTGACGCTCACAAAGCTGGAGAAGGCTACAAGAAGATAGCAAAATGTTTTCAGATGTCAATATCATCTGTGTGGAATGTAATTAAGAAATGGCAGTCATCAGGAACAGTGGAAGTTAAAGCAAGATGTGGAAGACCAAGAAAAACAGGATTGTGAGACAAACAATTCAAAACCCACGTTTGACTGCACAATCCCTCCAGAAAGATCTGGCAGACACTGGAGCTGTGGTACACTATTCCACTATAAAGAGATACTTGTACAAATATGGTCTTCATGGAAGAGTCATCAGAAGAAAACCTCTTCTATGTCCTCACCACAAAAATCAGCGTTTGAACTTTGCAAATGAACTTATAGAAAAGCCTGATACATTTTGGAAACAAGTTCTGTGGACCGATGAGGTTAAAATTTTACTTTTTGGCCGGTATGAGCAAAGGTACGTTTGAAGAAGAAGGGGAACAGAATTTAATGAAAAGAACCTCTGTCCAACTGTTAAGCATGGGGGTTCATCAATCATGCTTTGGGGTTATATTGCAGCCAGTGGCACAGGGAACATCTCACGAGTAGAAAGAAAAATGGATTCAAAAAAAATTTCAGCAAATTTTGAATGTGAAAAAGTTGAAGTTAAAGAGAGGATGGCTTCTACAAATGTATAATGATCCTAAACACACCTCAAAATCCACGGGGGATTACATCAAGAGGCGTAAACTAAAGGTTTTGCCATGGCCTTCACAATCTCCTGACCTCAACATAATTGAAAATCTATGGATAGACCTTAAAAGAGCAGTGCGTGACAGACAGCCCAGAAATCTCAAAGAGCTGGAAGACTTTTGTAAGGAAGAATGGGCAAAGATACCTCAAACAAGAATTGAAAGACTCTTGGCTGGCTACAAAAAGCATTTACAAGCTGTGATACTTGCCAAAGGGGGAAGTACAAGATATTAACTCTGCAGAGTGCCCAAATTTTGGCAGACGCAATTTTTTTGTTTTCTGTCATTTTAGTGTAAATGATGGAAAAAAAAAATCTAACTTTTGTTGACATATTATAGGAATGTCTAATCTGTAATTCTTTATGCCCATTAATTAAATTTTTTATCTGGGTGCCCAAACTTTTGATCCCCACTGTATTTTTAAGGAGATCACATCAATAATGTCCTTGAGCACAAGTTTATAGAATGAAGGGGATGTGTTGCAATGCACAGCACCCAAACCCTGGCACTGGTCAGAAATTTTATTTACTGAAAACTTATATTCTATGCAAATTACTATTGATTACAAAGGCCCTTTGTTCAGAATGTTGTATTGAGAGTTCTCATTAAGGATACCTGTCAGCCATGCCAAATAGATTGGGCATTTTATAGTTTTGCAAACTGGCAGACGTTTGAGCTCACAGACCCCAGTCATGTTATCCACTGATTTAGATTCCTCTATGTCAGGGATGTATTTAGAGTTCATGCTGCCCTAGGCACTTTTTGCACTTGCGCCTTCAAATGTGAGTCACATCAGAAACATTGGCCCATATTTATCAATCTGCCTGAAACCCTAATTGTCTGTTTTTTCCCATAGCAACCAGTCACAGCTCAACTTTAACTTTAAGAGCTCGTTAAGATATAAAAGCTGAGCTGGAATTGGTTGCTGTGGGCAAAACCAGACAATTGGGTTTCAGACTGGGCCATTATGTCAGAATACTAGAAATAATTTATTAAGCTCATACCTTGTGGTACCCATGGAATAATGTGGAAACACCTTAAATTTGCCATACAGTTTAAATATTTGTCAACCAAAGGCTCAATAGGCTGACAGCTATTAATTAGTCAGTAAAGTATAGGTATCATTTACATTGTTTATTTATTTATTTTTTGGGGTGGGGGGTGGGGGGGGGGTGTTTCATTAAAATAACCATCTTAATAATATACCCTGTAGTCTTTAAAAAAAAAAATCCAACTCTGGCCTCTGTCAAGTATATGCGGGCAGGGGTATAACTAAAGGCTCATGGGGGTTGGTGCTTAGGCCCCCTTCTGCCTGGGCAGCTTCTTACATTTAAAACTGCCACAAATTTTGCCCCTTAATAGAATGCTGGCACATACTGTGCTCTGAATGAAATACTTCTAAATGCTGGGCTCCTAAAAATATTACTGTCAGACACTGTGCCCCTGAACACAACACTACCACATGCTATGCTCAAATATAAAACTGCCACACACTGTGCCCCTGAATACAATGCCGCTACTAGTGAAAAAAAACACCCTAAAAAAACCTTGTTTTAAAATGTTTAAAATGCCACTATTGGCTTTCAGGAAATATGTGGCTTTATTTGCAAAAAAAAAAAAAGAAAAAAAAAAGAAAGAAGAAAAATCAGCTTTACACAGTGGCTCCTGCTTTTGGCATATAGGCAGTTAAATTTTTGAGATTTCCAAGTATTATTTATGATATATTCAGATGTAGTCATGTCTCAGTTTATTTCCACAATAACTACAAAACTGTGGCAAAATGCTATTTTTATTTTTATTTTTGGCAAAATCACAGCAAAACCAATACATTTTATTACAGTTTTGGAGTAATAGTAGTAATAAACAGGGACATGGCTGCTACATCTAAATATACTCTTAGGCTATGTTTACACATTGTGGCGTTGCCCATAATTCCAGGGGGAGGAGTGTGAACAACAATACATATATTATAATATTTATTAGTGTCAGCAAGTGCCACCCCAACAAGGTGCTGCCCTAGGCACTCAACCATGACTGCCCATGGGAAAATATGGCCCTTCTCTATGTATTGCCAAAGACAATTACCTTTTTTAAGGGGTATATTCCATCTTTTAGCTAAAGCAAAATTAGATCAAATTGGGTAATGAACCAAGACCAAAAAGATCCAAAACACAGAAACAAGATAATTGGTAAAGGTCCCTGCTTATTAAAGGGGTATTCCAGGATTTTTTTAATTTGACTATGCTACAGGGGCTGTAAAGTTCGTGTAGTTATAGTGTCTTTACCTGTGTGTGATGGTTTTCTCACAATTCTTATGTGATTTTCATCCCAATATTTATTTTTAACAGCATACAAAATGACTGCTGTCTCGGATTTTTCCCAGCTTGCAATGCGGTCAAGACCTTACTCACTAGTCAGCTGATGACAGGGAGCCTGTCTGCTTCAATGGGTGGAGAGAGCAATCAGCAAGTAATGCAACAGCTGGAGGCACCCTGATTGAAAATCACAGGTCTGCAGCTCATTTATGTTTCAATGGGTGGGGTAGCTGATGTGTGGGAAGGAGGAAAATGGTATCATGGGATTTGTAGGCAAACAAGAAAACTGAAAACAGGAAATACAAGTTCACAGAAAGCTAGCCACAGTGTTATGGTAATCTCACAGCATAGCCATTTAGCCCAAGACAAGCGCAGATCCTTCCTAAGCATGTCCATTACTGTCTGCCAGGTACGTACTAAAATCACCTTATGTTGGATAACCCCTTTAAAGCTTATACTGGACATCAAAAGAGAATAGTGCAACAATGGAACATGATGTTAATATTATTTTGGAAATCATTTTTTTGTGTTGGCAAAAAGAATATAAATTAAGTGCATGAAACAGTCACCCAGCCAGTATCTAAGCCGACATGGATAAAGAGTGTGTTTTTAAGGCGCGTCTAAAACTGGGGATGTCAGAATCAAGTCTAATGGTCCGGAGCAGCATAGATGCAGCACAGCAGAAGTCATGCATACCGAACTGAGAGAATGTAATAAAAGAGGATGAGAGTCATAGATCATTGGCTAAGTGGGTTGGCAAACATAAGAGTGCTATGAAACATGTTTCTAGGCTAATTAGAAAAAAAAGCAATGGTTTCAGTATAACTCCTGGACAGAAAGATCAACCTGGTGCTGTGGTCATAATTGATTCAAGCAGAGCACATTTAAGGTGCCCATGCTTATGACATATGTTAATTCAGCAAACAGCTAACTTTTCTGACCCCTCCACAGATGAAGGTTTGACTCATCCAAGCAAATTTGTGTTTTGAATAGAGAGAGGAGGGGTAAGCCACTGCCATAACACTTTGGCACTGGTTTATCTTTCCGGGGGACAAAAGGATTGGGCAGTTGAAAACAAAAATGCCTGATCCTTTTCTTCCCCAATGACATCTGTTGGGAAAAGTCAGAGGGCCCCACATTTAACAGTTGGACTGTATTGCTGAAATCTACTGAAATGGCAATTAGGAGTGAGGTATATTAGTCTAGAAGAGAAACAATGCCTGGATTAGTGTTTTAGGATGTAAATGGTGAGGTAGGTATCAATAACAGAATACATTTTTTTTTAGGTTAAGTTGACAACATTTGCCAATAGATTGAATAAAGAGCACAGATTAGAGTCGAGTATAATTCCAGGACATTAGGCAGGAGGATGGCAGTGATACAGACAGACATCAGGTGAAGATGAAGGAGGAAAAAGGAGACACTTACTGGTGTTTTTTGAAAAGCAGAACACATTTCCTGGAAGGATATATATAACTGTATGTCATCAATGTAAAGAAGATACTGGAAACTACCAATAGCCTGCTCAATTGGAAATGTGAAGAGAGAAAAGAAGTGGGGAATGGGCAACAGAGAAGAGCAGAGGAGGAGGACACTTAGGCTGGGTCCACACTACGTTTTGTCCCATACGGGAGCGCATACGGCAGGGGGGAGCTAAAAGCTCACGCTCCCGTATGTTACCGTATGCGCTCCCGTATGTCATTCATTTCAATGAGCCGACCGGAGTGAAACGTTCGGTCCGGTCGGCTCATTTTTGCGCCGTATGCGCTTTTACAACCGGACCTAAAACCGTGGTTGACCACAGACAAAGACAAAGGATCAGAGAGTTTAATGTAAATTTAAAGAGGGCAAGATACCACTGTGCTACTATCTTTAGTCTGACAAATTGCCACATGTTAACATAGGTCTATGGGGTTTCTATCAAATTCTACCTGCATAGTGTAACAAAAGTTACTAGTTATATGATCCTACTTTTTTTGTTTTTTTGTTTTATGCTGACTAATTCTGTTCTTATTGTAGCTTCAACTTTCTGTTGATCCCAAAAATGACTTCAATGGCTGTAAACCATGCTTTTCAGGAAGAGGTATTCCAGGGAAATAAATGGATAGGTAAATAAACCTTATACCCTATATTGTTTTCTTATGTAATATTCTTGTTTTGTTAAATACACAGTTTTCAGTGTACCTGTCACACAATAAGGTGAGGGGACTTAGTTTGAATAGGGACGCTGCATGCAGCCAAGCCTCCTGAGCTGACAGAATGTATGATGTATTGGCCCTAAAAGGAAGCAAGCAGACACTGTAAAGCTTCCAGGGACAACACAGAGGAGGACAAGGCAGGGATACACTGGAAAACATTTCAATATGGGATGGTCTCAGGAAGAAACTATAACCAAATACATGAATCCCTTTTTATTAATGTTAGTATTACATGAAGTTTAGAAGAGCGCATAATTAGATGTTTGAATTCATATGCTGGTGTACTGGTCTACATAGCAATGTGGATAGTTATAAAAAATTTTATAACAGAACGACAACTTACCTTAATTTAAGTCGATATAGTACTACTCGATACAAGTAACTAATGGGTAGATGCCTTCTACGACCACTTGAAACAATAATTGGATGGACCGAAGCAACCATATACCCTCTTAAGTAGTATTCTTCTACCTTGCTTGGAATATCAAGCAGTGACTTAATCTTTATGGCAGTGATATTCGCTGATGCTAAAAAAAGAAAAAACAATAAAGAATAATCGCTATGTCAGTCAAGTATTAAGTTATTTTTTATTGATATTACAAATTCATGAATTAAGTTAGATTAGGATTAATTAGGACTAACTCAATTGCATTCAATTAGGATTTAGTATGGAAGTACATAAAAGCTTTAGGGTATGTTCACATGGTATGGACACACAGCTGACTTTCTGTGAATGTTTTTTGGGTGGAAAATCCACAGTGAATTACAGTGCAAAGTGAATTAGGTACAACAAAATTTAGCCACACACTACATAAATAATCCTCATGGAAATCAACCTATGAAGCTGACTTTCAGTATTATGTCAATTTATGTTGCAGAAAGTTGCAGATTTGTTGAAGATTACCACCAATGGTTAAAAGGAGAAATCCAGCAAAACTTAACGTATCCCCTATCCACAGGACAGGGGATAAATTGCTGATCTTGGGGTTCCGAGCACTGGGACTCCCGCAATCACTGGGAGGAACGCATGCTGCATGCTGCAGGCGGCACGCACTCCAATAATTTCTATGGACGTGCCGAAAAGACCCGAGTACACCACTTGGGCATCATCGGCACTGAGACAGATTGCTCCTGTCCGGAAGATTACAGGGGGTTCCAGCAGACTGACTTCCCGCGATCAGCTAATTGTTCCCTGGCCTGTGGATAGCTGGAGTTCTCCTTTAAGATGGTAAATCAAAAACTGCAATAAATCTCGTGTAAAATCTATTGCGGCAGATTTTGCTATGGACACCTTGTGGGAACACCGAGGATTTTTCATCTGAATTTACAGGCAAAAAATCTTCAATGTTATGGCCCCATTCTACAGAATACTCTGTAGGTTTTTGTCATGATTGTATATATCAACAATAAGACATTAAGCTGGTTTCAGGCAACTGTGATGCAGTCACATTGTAGCAATACCTGGACATCACATGGCTCTACAGAACAGAACTTAGATCTCTATCAAACCCCTATACATAGAACCCTTCAGTGATCCAAACTTCAGTTTAATCAATGTACAGAATGCCTGGATTATAATACAAATAATAAAATGCAGCTAAATAGCATTACTGACTAATGAAATATGAATTTTATTAGGGTTTTTGCTTTCATAAAGTAATATTAAAATTGTGATATTGATGTAAGCTATATTATGTTCTAATTATTTTGTCAACTTTTAAGGTGTGTATCACATTTCTTTGACAGCTTAAAGGGATTTTACGATGATAACTATTGATGGCCTATACATAAAATAGACTGTCAATAGCTAACACAGCAACCCCTCCGATCAGCTGATTATAGTGCGGCTCCCATTTAGGTTAGTGCTAATGACCTGATTGGTGGAGGTGCCTGCTTATAAACGACTAATTGCCATTAATAGTTTTTGGTTGGTAAACACCTTTTAACGTTTGTTTTCCCCATTCTCCTGTTTTTGCTTTCCTGAAATATGTTAAAATATGTAAAAGTTTTAAAAAAAAATGTGCCCAGGCTGTGTGACAAAATGTGCTTAGAGTAAGTTAATGTTTTTTTGGCAGATGCAAGCTTAAGCCAAATATCTAAAACAATTCATAAAAAATCATAAAAGTTCATGAAGTATGATTTACTATAATATGCAGAGTCCTTAAAGGGGTACTCCGGTAGAAAACAAACTTTGTAAAAATCTACTTGTGCCAAAAAGTTAAACAGATTTGAAAATTACTTATATTTTAAAATCTTAAACCTTCCAGTACTTATCAGCTGCTGTATGTTCTAGAGAAAGTTTTGTATTTCTTTCTGGAATTCTTTTCAGTCTGACCAAAGTGCTCTCTGCTGACACTTCTGTCCATGTCAGGAACTGTCCAGAGTACAAGCAAATCCCCATAGCAAACCTCTCCTGCTCTGGGCAGTTCCAGATACAGACAGAGGTGTCAGCAGAGAGCACTGTGGTCAGACTTAAAAGATCTCCAGAAAGAAATACACATTTTTTCTGTAGTACATAGCAGCTGATAAGTACTGCTAGGATTAAGATTTTTTAAATAGAAGCAATTTACAAATCTGTTTAACTTTCTGGCACCAGTTGATTTAAAAAAAAAAATTGTTTTCCACCTGAGTACCCCTTTAAGTATTTAAGCATGTTACTGCTAAATATGACTTTTAAGACATTGCACACCATTCCTTATGTCATTGGGTGTTTTGGACACTTATATGTCAGATGACCTCCCTTAAAGAATGTTTGTGCAATGCCCCATAATTTTGTCTCTGTACAATAGATTACTGCTATGAACTGTTCTTTCCTAGGAATCAAAATATAGACTCTGTCCTTATATCCTCAATTAGGGCTATGCACTGCCCATTCCTGGCCCTCTCATCAGTCCTAAGATTTCCAGTCTCCTCCCTCGACCTAATGTCCCGCATTGCTTGACCTCTCAACCGTTTAGATGTTCCAGTAGTACACGGCTGCTACCAGCTAGCAGGCCTTCCCTATAAGCAAGCCAGGAGAGGGAGAAGTAAGATACCTGCAGTCTTTCCTTCCAGTGCGGTTCACATCCTGGGAGTGCACGCTCAGTTGAAATGGTGTAGTATAATAGTCTTAAGGTAGCAAAGTATATCAATTCGATCAGTTTTAATGCTGCTGGTAATAGGAATCACAAATGTACTTTAACCCCTTTAACAACCATGGACGTAAATGTACGTTCTGGTGTGCCGGGACTTAGTGCACCAGGATCTGCATTTACATCCTGTGTATGACCGCGAGCATCGGAGCCGGGGACCTGCTGGTAATGGGCGACATCTGCGATCGCGCGGATGTCTGCCATTAACCCCTCAGATGCCGTGATCAGTACAGATCACGGCATCTGCGGCAATACGCATGTTAAAATAGATGATCGGATTGCCCGTAGCGCTGCCATGGGGATCCGATCATCTGTAATGGTGGACGGAGGTCCCCTTACCTGCCTCCGTCTGTCTCCCGGCGTCTCCTGCTCTGGTCTGAGATTGAGCAGACCAGAGCAGAAGATCACCTAGAATACTGATCAGTGCTATGCCCTATGCATAGCACTGAACAGTATTAGCAATGAAATGATGATTGCTAATACTGGGGACATAAAAAGTGTGAAAAATAGTTAAAAAATTAAAAAATAAAAAGTAAAAAAAAGTGAAAAATCCCCTCCCCTCAATAAAAATGAAACTTTTACTGCCCAAAAAGCGTAGTTTTTTTTAAAATAGACTTTAATAGACTTATTTGGTATCACGCTGTACAAAAATATCAAAGTATCTAGCCATGGGTATCATTTTAATTGTATTGACCCACAGAATAAAGAACACATGTCATTTTTACCGTAAAGTGTATAGTGTGAAAACAAAACCCTCCAAAATGTGCAAAATTGTGGTTTTCATAAAAATTTTCTCCTTAAAAAAATTATTTTTTGGGTTCGCCGTACATTTTATGGTAAAATTAGAGGTTTCATTACAAAGTACAATTGGTCACACAAAAAGCAAGCTCTTATTTTGGTCTGTAGATGGAAATATAAAAGAATTATGGATTTTAGAAGACGAGGAGTAAAAAACTAAAACGCAAAAAAAAAAAAAAAAAATATTGGCCTGGTCCTTAAATGAACACTGTCACATAAAAAATGTTTTGATATGTTGTAAAGCATGCAAAACCACTAGGTTTTGCAATTGCTTTCATTAGAACATTTTCAGTATTTCATACTGAAAAAGCCAGTCAAACAACTGCTCTTTTCAGTTTCGTTCCTTCCAAGGCTTCGTCTATATCCCTTAAGGGGTGATAAGCGCTGATTATTTGGTATAAGGTAAGCGTCCAACCGAAAGGCTGGTGTCCCTCCCCATCCCTGAGTCCACCTGGTGTCTTGAGTAATACACGAGGCGCGGTCTCTCTTTTTCTCTTTCTTTTCAGATTTGGACACATACTAGTCCTGCTGTGTCCATGCATCATCACCTATGTCATGGACACACTTCCTTGATTGACAGCTGTGAGCGCAGGGCTCACAGCTGGAGGAAAAATCCTCACACTGTCAGCTTGTGTCCCTCTACTGTCAGTGAGGACAAGCTGGGAGTTGTAGTTTTGCTAATGCTAGGGGAGATGTGAGCAAACAGCATACTAAGGGAGGGGGCGGAGACCTGCACAGTGAGGCCACGCTCCCTCCCTTAGAGAGGAATTCAGACTAGTGAGTTCAATTAAAAGTGTAATAAATAATAAATAAAGGTGCTAGACACATATATAAGATGTACATGGTCAGGATTAGGTACTGAGTTATATATTTAAAACATTTTTTGTTGTTGGATCTGACGGGTACGCTTAAAGGTTAAAATGGGCTTTGTCCTTAAAGGGTTAATGGTTGGGTAAGGAGAGCTTTCTCCTTTTCTCTGTAACGATGGTCTATGATAACAGTTATCCTCTCTTAACCCCTTAAGGATGCCGGGCCCATACGCCCCCGTTTTAAAGTCCTTAAGGACTGAGGGCGTATTGGTACGCCCGTGGGAATTCCGGTCCCCGCAGCTCGCCGGGCAGGGACCGGACCGGGGTGACTGCTGATATCTATCAGCAGGCACCCCATGCAAACCCCTGGGGGGTCCAGACGGCGATTTGCAGTTATTCAGGGTCAATCGGGTCTCTGGTGACCCGGAAAAATATGTGAATGGGGCTGTCCGAGACAGCCCCATTCACCCTTACCCAGCAGGAGTAAGGTGGCATGGGTGCCGCCTCACGATGACGTGATTGATTGGTCAGAACGACCGACCAATCACGACCCTGCTGGGTGGCGATCAGGAGAGCGATGATGGCAGCGATTGGTGCCGGCGGGGGTCTCCTACCTTGCCCTGGTCCAGCGGAGGTCCCCTTGGGATCGGTGGCAGCAGCGGCGGTGGTCCCGGTGGCAGGATACAGCAGGAGGTGAGGCCTGTTCACCTTATGCTGTAGCTTAGCAACAACTCGCAGCATGCACAGCCAAAGGGCATGCTGGGAGTTGTAGTTTTGCAACAGCTGGAGTTCCAACTATAACTCCCAGCATGCCCTTTGGTAGTCTGTGCATGCTGGGGGTTGTAGTTATGCAACAGCAGGACGCACTTTTTTTCTATGAAAAAGTGTGCAGCCAGCTGTTGCTTAACTACAACTCCCAACATGCACAGGCTACCAAAGGGCATGCTGGGAGTTGTAGCAGTGTGCCTCCAATTGTTGCAAAACTACAACTCTCAGCATGCCCTTCGACTGTCAATGCATGCTAATTGTTGCAGATGGAGACTCATTGGTTGTGAAACCGAGTTTGTTACCTAACTCAGTGTTTTGCAACCTGTGTGCCTCCAACTGTTGCAAAAATACAACTCCCAGCATGCACTGAGAGACTGTACATGCTGGGAGTTCTAGTTTTGCAACGACTGGAGGCACACTGGTTGCGAAACACTGAGTTAAATAACAAACTCTCAGTGTTTCGCAAACAATGTGCCTCCAGCTGTTGCATAACCACAACTCCCAGCATATATGGTCTGTCAGTATATGCTGGGAGTTGTAGTTTTGCAACAGCTAGAGGTTTGCCCCCCTACATGTGAATGTACAGGGTACATTCACACGGACGGGTTTACAGCGAGTTCTGCTGCAAGTTTGAGATGCGGCAAAATTTGCGCTGCAGCTCAAACTCCCAGTGAGAAACTGTAAACCCGACCACGTGAATGTACCCTAAAAACACAACACTACACTACACCTACACAAAATAAAAAGTAAAACACTGCATATACACATACCCCTACACAGTATCCCCCCCAATAAAAAAAAAAAAAATCTTGTACGGCAGTGTTTCCAAAACAGAGCCTCCAGCTGTTGCCGGACAGCCACTGACAAACAATTTTGCAACAAACAGCTGGAGACACACGGTTTGGGAAGCACTGCCGTAGGGTATTTTTGTGGCGGATTTAAATCCCCAATTTAGGCCTCAAATCTCACTTCGGAGCCCTGTCATATTTCAAGGAAACAGTTTAGGGCCACATATGGGGTATCTCAGTACTCGGGAGAAATTGCGTTACAAATTTTGGGGGTCTTTTTTTCCTTTTACTCCTTATGAAAAGGTAAAGTTGGGGTCTACACCAGCATGTTAGTGTAAAAAAAATGCTGGTGTTGCCCCATACTTTCAATTTTCACAAATGGTAAAAGGAAAAAAATAAAAAAACACAAAATTTGTAATGCAAATTCTCCTGAGTACAGAACTACCCCATATGTGGGCGTATAGTGCTCTGCGTGCGCATAACATGGCTCAGAAGTGAGAACGTGCATGTACATTTGAGGTCTAAATTGGTGATTTGCACAGGGGTTCTGACATAAATGCAAAACAATAAATACCCACATGTGACCCCCATTTTGGAAACTACCCCCCTCACGGAATGTAACAAGGGGTATAGTGAGCCTTAACACCACACAGGTGTTTGACAAATTTTTGTTAAAGTTTGTTGTGAAAATGAAAATAATTATTTTTTCACAAAAATGCTGGTGTTACCCAAAATTTTTCATTTTCACAAGGGAGAATAGGAAAAATACCCCCAACATGTGTAGCTCTTTTTCTTCTGAGTAAGAACATACCCCTTATGTGGATGTAAAGTGCTCTTCAGAAGGGAATGAGTGCCATTGGGCTTCTGGAGAGAGAGAGTCTGAAATTGAAGGCCATGTGTGTTTACAAAGCCCCCATAGTGCAAGAACAGTGGACCCCCCCACACATGACCCCATGTTGGAAACTACACCCCTCACGTATTGTCAAAAAGTGTACAGTGAGCATTTACACCCCACAGGTGTCTGACAGATTTTTGGAACAGTGGTCCGTGAAAAATTCCGTGAAAAATTCTATTTTTCATTTGCACACTGCACAGCCCACTGTTACAAAGATCTGTCAAACGCCAGTGGGGTGTAAATGTTCACTGCACCCCTTATTCAATTCTGTGAGGGGTGTAGTTTCCAAAATGTGGCACCACTGGGGGCTTTGTACATGCACATGGCCTCCCACTTCTATTCCAACCAAGTTCTCTTACCAAAAGCTCAATGGTGCGCCTTCTCTTCTGAGCATTGTAGTTCGCCCGCAGAGCACTTTACATCCACATATGGGGTATTTCCATACTCATGTGTGGTAGCGTGGCTGAGCGGTCTAAGGCTCTGGATTTAGGTTCCGTTTTTCCATACTCAGAAGAAATGGGGTTACACATTTTGGGAGGCTTTTTCTCCCATTACTCCTTGTGAAAATGAAAAATTTGGGGTAAAACCAACATTTTAGTGAAAAAAATCTAATTTTTCATTTTCACGTCCAACTTTAGCGGGAATTTGTTAAGCTCCTGTGGTGTGCTAAGGCTCACTGTACCCCTTGTTACATTCCTTGAGGGGTGTAGTTTCCAAAATAGTATGCCATTTGTTGTTTTTTTTTGCTGTTCTGGCACCATAGGGGCTTCCTAAATGCGACATGCCCCCCAAAAACCATTTCATCAAAATTTGCTTTCCAAAAGCCAAATGTGACATCTTCTCTTCTGAGCATTGTAGTGCGCTCACAGTGCACTTGATGTTCAAACATGCGGTATTTCCATACTCAGAAGAGATGGGGTTACAAATTTTAGGGGGCATTTTCTCATATAACCCCTTGCAAATATTAAAAATTTAGGGGAAAACCAGCATTTTAGTGAAAAAGTGGATCAGGTTGCGAAACAGAGTCTCATTTATACCCTGAACTGAATTTATACTTGGGATTTGGTTCGTATTTTAGATAAATATATTTTTAAAAAACTTTTGGGTTGTTAACCCATTAACAATCATGAATGTAAAGTTACATCCTTGTGCAGAGTAACTTTATTTATTTGGTTTAATTTTAATTTTTCCAGTGCGACACTTTTTATTCCCGTGCGACAGAATTTAATATCGTGCGACACAAAAAAAACGACACATGCGTCACAAGGAAAAAACGTCACAAGGAAAAAAAAGACCTAACCGACACTCCCGTCTTTGTAAATGAGGGACAATGGGGGACATGTATCATTATTTGTGTATGGTAGAAGCATTTTACCCCTTTTCCCGAATTCTAAATTATGTGCAGAAGCGCTAAATTTATCAATCAAGTGCAATGAGCTTCATAAATTGCGGGTAAATATAGTAATCTCCTAAATCCACTCTTTGGAAAATAGAATCAATGATTTAGAGCATCTTGCTACGTTAAGTCCAAGATGGCTTATATTTGCGTAAAAAAAACAGCTCTTGCGGCAAAATTTTTGGTGTTAAAAAAAAGTACGCAGTTAATAAATCCATGTGTACTATAGATGTCACTCCAAGGTACCCTGATTCAGCCACATCTGGAGGACATGCTCTACCAAAACGTGCGCAAAAAAATTGCGCAAAAAAAGGGCTTGCGCAAAATTTTGCGCAAAAAAATACACACAAAACAGGGGTAAAATCTTTGATACATGTCCCCCACTGTGTGTATTTGTGTTTGTGTGTGTGTGTATGTTCCAGCATCACGTCCAAACGGCTGAAGATATTAACATGAAACTTGGCACACATGTTACTTATATGTCAACAACACACATAGGATAGGTAATTTAACCCTTACTCACCCCCATTTGCCAAGGGCAAGGTTTTTGTTTAAAGTCCCATACAAGTCTATGGGAAATATGTGTTACTACATAACTTCCATACGGCTGGAGATATTTCAATAACACCTGGTACACATATTAAGATTGTAGATGTGCACCATGTCTGTTTTCTACTTGAGTACACACATATTAATTATATGTCAAATAAAAAGATAGCATAGTTAAATTAACCCTTACCTACACCCTTATATAAAAGAGAGGTTTTTGTTTCAAGTCCCATGCAAGTGTATGGGACTTCCAGTACCTTACTCCACAAGCTTCGTTCTGCATCTCCTGGTGAATGTGTCAAGCCGGCTTGCAAGCCACACCCCATCTAACAAAGACACACCCACTGTTTAAGCCACACCCCTTTTATTATCTACCCTTTTGTGCAACGGTCTAGCTTGCAAATCGCACCCAGTCCCACAAAGCCACATCCCTTCTATTTTCTTCATCACAAATCAGTCCCACCTGAGGACAGGATATGAGGATGGGACATAAGGACGGGATATGAGGTCGATATAGGAGGTCGAGATAGGAGGACGGGAAATGAGGTTGAGATAGGAGGACGGGAAATGAAGTCAGGATATGAAGTTGAGATATGAGGACGGGGTAGGAGTTTGGGATAGGAGGTCGGGATATGAGGATGGGATACGAGGTTGGGATAGGAGGTCGAGATAAGAGGATGGGATAGGAGGTCGGGATATGAGGTCAAGATTGAAGGTCGGGATATGAGGACGGGATAGGAGGACTGGATATGGGGTTGGGATATGACAACAATATATGAGGACGGGATATGAAGTCAAAAGCTTCCTCCTTTGTTGATTTTCCTCCCCAACAAGAATTAAGTAGGAAAAACCGGGCAACGCCGGGTACTCAGCTAGTAGCATATAAAGAAAAGTGTATGTGTATATAAGGGGATATATAAAATAATGAATAAAATGGGTGTGTACAGTGGGGCAAAAAAATATTTAGTCAGTCACCAATTGTGCAAGTTCTACCTCTTAAAAAGATGAGAGAGGCCTGTAATTTTCATCATAGGTATGCCTCAACTATGAGAGACCTAATGAGAAAAAAAAAATCCATAAAATCCCAGCCTGATTTTTAAAGAATGTATTTGCAAATTCTGGTGGAAAATAAGTAATTGGTTGATAACAAAAGTTCATCTCAAACATTTTCTGTAAGTCTTCACAAGGTTTTCACACATTGTTGCTGGTATTTTGGTCATTTTCTCCATGCAGATCTCTAGAGCAGTGATGTTTTGGGGCTATCGCTGGGAAACACAGACTTCTTATGAAGACACTCCTTCGTTGCCCGGGTGGTGTGTTTGGGATTATTGTCATGCTGAAAGAGCCAGCCATGTTTCATCTTCAATGCCCTTGCTGAAGGAAGGAAGTTTTCACTCAAAATCTCACGATACATGGCCCCATTCATTCTTTCCTTTACATGGATAAGTTGTCTTAGTCCCTTTGCTGAAAAACAGCCCCAAAGCATGATGCTTCCACCCTCCATGCTTCATAGTAGGTATGGCGTTCTTTGGATGCAATTCAGCATTCTTTCTCCTCCAAACATGACGAGTTGAGTTTTTACCAAAAAGTTCTACTTTGGTTTCATCTGACCATATGAGATTCTCCCAATCCTGATCTGGATCATCCAAATGCTATTTAGCAAACTTCAGATGGGCCCGGATATGTACTGGCTTAAGTAGGGGGACACGTCTGGCACTGCATGATTTGATTCCCTGGCGGCGTAGTGTGTTACTGATGGTAGCCTTTGTTACTTTGGTCCCAGCTCTCTGCAGGTCATTCAATAGGTCCCCCCGTGTGGTTCTGGGATTTTATCTCACCGTTCTTTTGATCATTTTGACACAACATCTTTTACGTCTTCCATTTTCTAATAATTGCTCCCACAGTTGATTTCTTCACACCAAGCTGCTTGCCTATTGCAGATTCAGTCTTCCCAGCCTGGTGCAGGTCTACAATTTTGTTTCTGGTGTTCTTTGACAGCTCTTAGGTCTTGGCCATAGGGGAGTTTGGAGTGTGACTGTTTGAGGTTGTGGACAGGTGTCTTTTATACTGATAACAAATTCAATCAGGTGCCATTAATAAAGGTAACAAATGGAGGACAAAGGAGACAACTTAAAGAAGAAGTTACAGGTCTGTGAGAGCCAGAAATCTTACTTGTATGTAGGTGACCACATACTTATTTTACAGAGGAATTTAACAATTAATTCATTAGAAATCCTTCAATGTGATTTCCTGTATTTTTCCCCCCATTTTGTCTTTCATAGTTGAAGTGTACTTATGATGAAAATTGCAGGCCTCTCTCATCTTTTTAAGTGGGAGAACTTGCACAATGGGTGGCTGACTAAATACTTTTTTCCCCCACTGTGTGTATATTTTTCATATACATTGGTTATAACGTGTATATTTTTGGATGAAAAAATGCTGTCCCTCCAGCTATTGCCTGTGTGTCTCCATGAGGAGACCAAATACACAAAGTGAGGACGGGACAAGAAGGGCTCTATGTAGGCTCCTGGCTTGTCAATAATCCTGCTGTGTGAGCCAGGAGAATGTCAGAGAGCCTGACTGCACATAGCCCTGCTTGTCCTCACTGCACAGACCCCTGCTTGTCCACCCACATCTTCTTGTATTTGGCTACTCTCAGAGACACACAGGTAATAGCTGCTAGAACATAAATATACCTATTATTTTTTAAACAATGTATATTACAAATGTACAAATAATGTTATTGTCTACATTATATAAAAAGTTTTTGTTAATGACAGTTACACTTTAAAACCGCAGTAAACCATGGTTTTCAGTCCAGGTCAAAACCCAGATACGGATACGATCGGAAAATTAACCAACCGGAGTAACTAGCTGACTCTTTCGGGCCCATTGGATTGAATGTGGTATGGCACAGATCTGGCAGGCATATGGCAACAAATGGTTTTGAAAATTTCCCACCAGATTCAACTGTCAGATGCAGAAAATGTCCATGTGTACTTCCGCCAAAAGAATGAGCATGTTTATTCGTTCGGGGGTAAATTTTTTGCAGCTGAAATTCTGCAATGTGAATGGACTAATTCACACCAATGCTAGATTAGTGGAGCAGAATTCCGTAGTGTGAACAAACACGAACCCTTCTAGTGTCCCCAAACATTTTTTGCTGTAAAAGAATCATCATCAGGAGTTAGGTACATTTGAATTTAACTTATACAGTTTACTGCATGAAATCAACATGTTCTAATAGCAGAATATCTAGAAACAGAATGTATTCGCCACTAATCTACACAGCAGTTTAAAAACATCTCTTTAATTTTATATTGCCTGAGAACCACTATAACTAATACAGTATACATTTATTTTAGATTGAATGTATTTGTTTATGTTATTAAATGTTGATTTGTTTTTAAATTAAAATCACTTTATTTTATTTCAATGCCAAACACTGATAAAAAGTTATTTATTCTACTTATTTATTAAAAAGTCATTTAGACTTTCTAAGGAAAAAACTGTACAAGCACTAAACTTTCTTGCCAGCACCTACCGTATTTTTCACCGTATAAGACGCACTTTTTCTTCCCCAAAACTGGAGGGAAAAAGTCGGTGTGTCTTATAAGGCGAATACACCCCTATCGCGGCGGTCCCTGCGGCCATCAACGGCCGGAACCCACGGCTAATACAGGACATCACCGATCGCGGCGTCTGAAGGGAAAGTGACACTAACCCGGCTGTTCAGTCGGGCTGTTTGGGACCGCTGCGATTTTACCGCGGCGGTCCCGAACAGCCCGACTGAATAGCCGGGTTAGTGCTTACAGGACACCGGGAGGGACCTTACCTGCCTCCTCAGTGTCTTCTCCGTTCAGGGATCCCCTGTATGGCCGGCGCTCTCCTTCCTCATCATCACGTCGAGGAGAGCGAGGATACCCATTCGGCAGCAGAGACGTTCCGGAGCGACGGGGACACAGCGATGGAGCGACATCCAGGGCAGTGGTGACGGGTCCGGAGCGGCGGGGACACGTGAGTATTACCTCCTATGCAGTGGTCTTCAATCTGCGAACCTCCAGATGTTGCAAAACTACAACTCCCAGCATGCCCGGACAGCCAACGGCTGTCCGGGCATGCTGGGAGTTGTAGTTTTGCAACATCTGGAGGTCCGCAGGTTGAAGACCACTATTGGGTTCAAAATCTTAATTTTTTTAGATTTTGCACCTATAAATTGGGTGGGTCTTATACGCCGGTGCGTCCTATAGGGCGAAAAATACGGTAAATGGGTTTGAACAGCTGCCTAGCAACAGGAAAGCTAGAGATGATCATGTTGTGTCTTCACGTTCTTATGTAGATCAGTGCGGTCTCCTTCTTTCCCATAGAAATGTTGGGGGAGGGTAGAGGGGGAAACCATTAGGGGAGAAGATGTCTATCTGACATATTTTTACTAAAGAAATAATTACCACAATTTGATGCATTTTAGCATTGAACCAGTATTTTCAAGTTATCCTAGTTGTTCTAATTAATAACAATAATAATTTAGTGTTTTTAGTAGTCAAAGTACTTATACATATTCCTCAGTTTATATACTGTGTATTCAATGTAAACATTCTCTATTGCCAGTATATATGCGGTTTTCATAAAGATCCTAGGATTCTATCAGCAACCACTTGTATGTGCTATTTTAAGAGTGAGTAATCTGTAGCAGCATTGAGGGACAGCTGTCCCAAGGATCAATTGCCTCTGTCACTACCACATTTTTATAGAGGCTTAGAAGTTTATTTTTTTACAGCTTATATAGAGTTTTCAATAATCAACTTGTATATTCAATCATATTAACAGAAGATAATTTTATTCTGCTTGTATAAAAAAATGATATTGGGGCTAGTTCACATATATTATATCCACAATTTTATCCACATTAAGTCTCATTTGAAAACAATTAAAATTAGTTTTTCCATCATATGACCACTGATAATTAGATTAACAATATTATAACAATTATCTGTATTCTGATATACAGTTGAAAAAAAAACCCACATATGCAGGCTGTGTATATCATGGTAGTCCAATAACTATTTTATAAGATCACTAATGTGGTCACATATTCTGTACATAAATTGCTGTGCTAGACCAACTTTTCAGTATGGACAATAATTTGAGTATTTATTATGTTTACTATGTTTATATTTACAGTGCATCACAGCTTTACTTTAGTTTGCATATAAAAACATGAATATTTTTTTCAATTTCCTTGATTAGGTGGTTTATGTTAAAACCTCTGTATGCATCCATATGAAATTAAAAACATACGGTGATGTAAATGGTGGTATATGTGGGCCTGTAGATTTCTGTGGGTGTCATACTCTATGCAACTAAACACCCTATCACACAGGGATATTATTGGCCAAATAGGCTAATTGCATTGTTTTAATGTGCAAAACCATACCTGTTAACCCCTTGGGGACCAAGCCCATTTTGACTTTAAGGACCAGAGCATTTTTGCAATTCTGAAAACTGTCCCTTTAAGCATTAATAACTTTGGGATGCTTGTACTTATGAATTTGATTCAGAGATTGTTTTTTCATGACATATTCTACTTTATGTAAGTGGTAAATTTTCGTGGATAAGTGCATCATTTCTTGGTGAAAAATTCCAAAATTTCATGAAAAAGTAGAAAATTTTGCATTTTTCCAACTTTGAAGCTCTCTGCTTGTAAGGAACATAGACATCCCAAACAAATTATATATTGATTCACATATACAATATGTCTACTTGATGTTTGCATCATAAAGTTGACATGGTTTTTACTTTTTGAAGACATCAGAGAGCTATAAAGCAATTTTCCAATTTTTCAAGTAAATTTCAGAATCTTAATTTTTTTAGGGACCAGGTCAGTTTTGAAGTGAATTTGAGGGTCTTTATGTTAGAAATACCCCATAATGGACCCCATTATGAAAACTGCACCCCTCAATGTATTCAAAATGACATTCAGAATGTTTGTTTACCCTTTAGGTGTTTCACAGGAATAACAGCAAAGTGGAGGCGAAAATTCTAAATCTTCATTTTTTAACATGTTCTTGTAGACCATTATTTTTTATTTTTTCAAGGGGTAAAAGGTGAAAAAGCCCCCCAAAATATGTAACCCAAATTCTTTCAAGTAAGGAAGTACCTCATATGTGGATGTAAAGTGCTCTGTGGGTGCACTAGAGGGCTCAGAAGAGAAGGAGCGACAATGGGATTTTGGAGAGCGAACTTTGCTGAAATGGTTTTTGGGGGGCATGTCCCATTTAGGAAGCCCCACATGATATACTATTTTGGATACTACATCCTTCAAGGAACGTAACAAGTGGTACAGTGAGCCTTAACACCCCACGGGTCTTTGACAAATTTTCAATAAAGTTGGACGTGAAAATGACAAATGTAATTTTTTTTGCTAAAATGATGTTACCCCAAATTTTTCATTTTCACAAGGGGTAATAGGTGAAAATGTTCCCCAAAATTTGAAACCCCATTTCTCTCGAGGAAGGAAATACCTCATATGTGGATGTGATCTGCAGGTGCACTAGAGGTTTCAGAAGGGAAGGAGCGACATGGCTTTTGGAAAGCGAATTTTGCTGAAATGGTTTTTGCAGGGCATGTCGCACTTAAGAATCCCCCATGGTGCCAGAACAGCAAAAAACACCCCACATGGCATACTATTTGAGAAACGACACACCTCCATGAACGTAACAAGGGGTACAGTGAGCATTTACATTCCACTGGTGTTTGACAGATCTTTGTAACAGTGGGCTGTCCAAATGAAAAATTACATTCTTCATTTTCACGGACCACTGTTCTAAAAATCTGTCAGACACCTGTGGGGTGTAAATGCTCACTATACCCCTTGTTACACTCCATGAGGGGGGTAGTTTCCGAAATGGGGTCACATGTGGGTATTTTTTTTTTTGCGTTTATGTCAGAACCTCTGTAACCAGCAGCCTTCTCTGTGCATATCACCAGTTTAGGCCTCAAATGTACATAGTGCTCTCTCACTCCTGAACCTTGTTGTGCAGAGCATTAGTGTAAAAAAAAAAAATTTTACCTTTTCATAAGGTGTAAAAGGAGAAAAAGCCTTCAAAAATTTGTAGCTCAATTTCTTCCGAGTACGGAAATACCCCATGTGTGGCCCTAAACTGTTGCCTTGAAATACAACAGGGCTCTTAAGTGAGAGAGCGCCATGCACATTTGAGGCTTAAATTAGGGATATTCATAGGGGGTACCCGGATGCAAGCGTTACACTGGCCTCCTCCACCAAAAATACTGTACGTCAATTTTCCCCAAACAGGGTGCCTCCAGCTGTTGCAAAACTCCCAACATGCCTGGTCAGTCAATGGCTGTCTGGCAATACTGGACAGCTGGAGGCTCCATTTTGGAATAACTGAAGTGCAAGACGTTTTTTATTTTTATTGGGGGGGGGGGGGGGGGGGCGGCACAGTGTAAGGGTGTAATGTACATGTCGTGTTTTGCTCTTTATTTAGGGTTAGTATAGTTTAGCGTTTTTAGTTTTTTTTTAGGGGCCGGGGTTTACAGTGTGTGTTGACTTGAATTGGACAATCAAAATTCACAATATACCAGCAGTGTATTGCTGTGAAAGCAGATTTATAATCTACAGCTGAAAATCTGCCATGTATAATCTACCTACCATGTATAATACAGGAATATAGGTGCACTACTGTGTCAATCGTACAACTGCCATTGGGGTTGAGCACCTCCAGCCATTTGAGACCACGTTTTTGTTGTTGTTGAAATTTTATACTTGGAGGTGTGTAAACTCCATATGTAATGCACCTTGAACACTTTCTAGGCAGCATTAACCCCTTAAGGACGCAGCCCTTTTTCACCTTAAGGACTGAGCCCTTTTTCGCAATTCTGACCACCGTCACTTCACGAATTAATAACTCGAAAACACTTTTACCGAATATTCTGATTCTGAGAATGTTTTTTTCGTGACATATTCTACTTTATTTTGGTGGTAAATTTTCAGTGTTACTTCATCCTTTTTTGGTGAAAAATCCCAAAATGTCATGAAAATTTTGTAAATTTAGCATTTTTCTAACTTTGAAGCTATCTACTTGTAAGGAAAATGGATATTCACAATAAATTTTATTTTTCTTCACAAATACAATATGTCCACTTTATATTGTCATCATAAAATGGACATATTTTTACTTTTTTGAAAAAATTAGAGGGCTTCAAAGTAGAGCAGCAATTTTCAAAAATTTCATGAAAATTGCTAAATCTGAAGGGACAGATGTTACAGAACTACAACTCCCAGCAGTCCAGGCATGCTGAGAGTTGTAGTTTGGCAACATCTGGAGGGCTACCGTTTGGCTGTATGGGCATGCTGGGAGTTGCAGTTTGGCCTTCCTAGTGGTTGCCACAGTAAAGATCGTTTTACTTTCACTTTCAATTCCCCCCCCCCCCCCCGTCGATTCCCTACCTGATTCAGTATCCAGCAGTCTCCAGCGAAGATCCCGGGTCCCCAGGCATCTTTTCCTGCAGGTACGGCCTCCATCTTCTTCCCACGATCCCCTCGACATCCAGGGGCGGGCAGAACGGGGGGTTGCCATGGCAACCCCATGTCCTGCGCTGCCATTGGTCAGAACTCCATTCTGACTAATGGCAGGGGATAGGAGGAGATCGCAGCTCTGTGACCTCCCTCCTATCCCTTAGGCTGATCGGGGCTGTCGCTGACAACTCCGATCAGCCCTATTTTCCAGGTGATCGGGTCACCAGAGACCCGATCAGCCCAGAATTGGAGAAAATCGCATGTCTGAATTGACATGTGATTATCTCCGATCTCCAACATGGGGGGGGTCTCAGGACCCCTTTGGGCAATGTACCGGGGTGCCTGCTGAATGATTTCAGCAGGCATCGCGATCCGGTCCCCAACCGGCTAGCGGCGGGGACCGGAATTCCCACGGGCGTATCCATACGCCCTGTGTCCTTAAGGACTCGGGATGCAGGGCGTATGGATACGCCCTGCGTCCTGAAGAGGTTAAGGTTCATCTGTGAGGCCGGCAACTATATCAGCCAACTTAGGTGGGGCGTGTAGTCTGCCTCCCTCCTCCCATTGTATGTGTGCCCAGCCACACTGCCTGAATTGCCCACTGGCCCCTGGTTTTGCTTATCACGCACAGGTAGGTTAGTGTTAGGCCCGTGCCACTTGAGAAACCTTGGCGTTGGTGTGTGGGCTCAAGTATATCCTTCATACAAGAATATACACGCTAATGTCTCAATTTTAACATCAGTGTTGAGGGATAGCCAATGTCATTGTTTACATTTACCACAGTAGTGCACCTAAATTCCTGTATTATTCTAACTGTTACACATCCACACCATCTATCTGGTGTAGGATCCTATTGTGGCACTTGTAGTCTGCTGCAGGCTTCCCCCATAGTATGCATTTTTATGCTGGGGATTGCCCCTAGCAACGGACTACAAGGGCAGGATCTGCTCCCCCAGCATAAATGCACAACTGCATTTGGGGTTGAGCCCCTCCAGCCATTTGAGACCACGTTTTAGAGAGAGTAGTGGATGCATGGAATAGCTTTTCTCCTAAGTGGTAGCTGCATATAAAGTGAAGGAGTTTAAGCATGCATGGGATAAGCATAAGGTTATCCTTCATATAAGATAGGACCAAGGACTATTGATAGAATTAAGAGAGATGAGGGCGGGGAGAGATAAGCGGGGGTGGGGGGGGGGGAGATGAGCCGCGGGGGGAGGGCGGGGCAGTGAGAGATGAACGCTAACGTGCAGGAGTTTTGAACTCAGGTCACACTTTGTACTCCAGAGCAGACTTGTGACTTTTTGAAGGGGGTTTGCGACTTTTATTTGCCTACCTGTGGCTTTCATCATAAATACCTGACCACTGCAAAGGGAAAAATGAAATTTGCTTAGGTAGGGCTGTTTGTAACTTTTTGCTTGCCCACAAAAGTTGACTTTTTGTGCGACTTTTGAAAGCAAAAAAAAAGCTCTAAATACCTTGATAAATGTCCCCCCCTTATGTTTCAATTTTTATATGTTTCTATGGTATAAACAGGGCTGCTATCAGAAATTTTTACACAGCTCAAGGCTTTGGCCCCCCTCCCATGGCCCACGACAAAGTCTACCCCCCATTGCCCGCCCACAATCTTACCCATTGTCTATAAAAGAAAAATATTTTAAAACACAGGACAAGAAAAACAAGAGCCCTTTAGTTCAAAGAGGATAGAAGGAGGAAATATCACTATAAATATTACCAGGATACTGTTACTGACCAAATCCTGTAAACTGAGACCAATATTACCAATAATACCAGTATACAAGGAGGAATATTATCTATATTAAATATATAGATATAAGAAAAATAGATAAATAATTAGATAGATATGAGAAAGATAGATAAATAATTATTGTTCCTCAACTAGGATGCCTCCAGCTGTTGCAAAACTACTCCCACCATGCCTTTGGCTGTGTGAGCATGCTGGGAGTTGTAGTTTTACAAAAGCTGGAGACACCCTGGTTGAAAAACAATGAGATGGAGGTAAATGGACACTATATCATTGTTTCTTAACCAGGGTGCCTCCAGCTGTTGCAAAACTACAACTCCCAGCATGCTCACACAGCCAAAGGCATGGTGGGAGTTGTAGTTTTGCAGCTTTGCAACAGCTGGAGGCATCCTAGTTGAGGAACAATTAGATGGAGGTAAATAGACACTATCTCATGGGTGCCTCAGCTGTTGTATGAGATCATGTCTTTTTACCTCCCACTAATCCCAATCTGCACCCCCAACTCCCCTCTCCAGAAAGTTACTTAACTTTAATGAATGGGACACAGCTGCAGGCATTGAAAGTCTGTGGTGGGGTAACAGGCAGGGTCTGCAGGCAGGGTCTGTGGTGGGGTAGCAGGAAACACAAAAAATTTGTTCCTGCTCCACCAATAGTGTGAGGGGAAGAGAGGGAAGGGGGAGGGGCGTCCCTCTCAGCTGCCCTCCTCTGCTCTTCTCTTCCCAGGCAGACAGCATGGCCCCTACAGGGCCCGCATGCCTCGAATGTTCAGAAAAAATGTTGCTGGCATCAACGGGCCCTCTCTATGGCTCAGGCAGCACCAGGACGTAATTCTGCTCCTGGGCTGCTTTACCAGCGCTCTCCTGCTTCAGTGCTTGGCTGCTGCAGGGGGTGCAGCTGGCGTCCAGGCCCTCTGGGAGCCCGGGCCCATTACTGCTGTACTGGCTGTGCCCCCTTGATGGCAGCCCTGGGTATAATACTATAGATGACTCGGCACTCAAAATAATGCTTAACCCCTTAAGGACAATGGACGTACTCCTACGCCCCCGTTTCCGAGTCCTTAAGGTCCATTCCCGGCCCCCCGCCGCTAGCCGGAGGGGAGCCGGTGCCCGATGCCTGCTGAAATCGTTCAGCAGGCATCGCGGCATATCGCCCAGGGGGGTCATTATGCCCCCCCATGTCGGCGATGACCGCAGATCGCTGGACAATTCAGTCCAGCGATCTGCGGCGATTCCGGGTCAATCGGGTCTCCAGTGACCCGGTGACCCGGAATTACTGGCTGATCGGGGCCGTCAGAGACGGCCCCAAACAGCCAGAGCCTGCAGGGGTGAGGTGGCACTGGTGCCACCTCACGATCGCCCTGATTCGTGAGGACGTGAGGGGGTGCGGGAAGACGACCCCGGGTGCTGGGGACCCCGATCCCCGGCGTTAATGTTGGGATCGGGGCCCCAGGAGCGACGACGACGGCGGCGGCGGCGGCGGGACTGACCTGCAGCGTCGATCAGCAGCAGCAGGAGGTGAGTGACAGCCTCCTGCTGTTGCTTAGCGACAGCCTCCTGCTGTTGCTTAGCAACAGCTCCCAGCATGCAAAAAGGGCATGCTGGGAGCTGTAGTTATGCAACAGGAGGAGGCAGACCACCACAACTCCCAGCATTCCCTTATGGGCATGCTGGGACTTATGGTTTTGCAACAGCTGGAGGCACATTATTTCTATGGAAAAGTGTACTTTCAGCTGTTGTGTAACTACAACTCCCAGCTTGCACAAACAGCTAAAGTGCATGCTGGGAGTTGTAGTGGTGCATCTGCTGGTTGCATAACTACAACTCCCAGCATGCCCGTTGGCTGTCGGTGACTGCTGAGAGTTGTAGTTTTGCAACAGCTGAAGGCACACTGAGTTAAGTAGCAAACCAGTGTGTCTCCAGCTGTTGCATAACTACAATCCCCAGCATCCCCAGCCAAAGTAGTATGCCTCCCGCTGTTGCATAACTACAACACCCAGCATGCCCTTCCGCTGTCTGTACATGCTGGGGGTTGTAGCTTTTGCAACAGCTGAAGGCACACTGGTTGCAAAACACTGAGTTTGTTGCCAAACTCTGTATTTCACAACCAGTGTGCCTCCAGCTGTTGCAAAACTACAGCTCCCAGCATGCACTTATAGACCGTACATGCTGGGAGTTGTAGTTTTGCAACAGCTGGATGTCCCCCCCCCCCCCCGTGAATGTACAGGGTACACTCACATGGGCGGAGGATTACAGTAAGTATCCGGCTGCAAGTTTGAGCTGCGGCAAATTTTCTGCTGCAGCTCAAACTGCCAGCGAGAAACTACTGTGAACCCCCCGCCCGTGCGACTGTACCCTAAAAACACTACACTAACATAAAATAAAATAAAAAGTAAAAAACACTACATATACACATACCCCTACACAGCCCCCCTCCCCAATAAAAATGAAAAACGTCTGGTACGCCACTGTTTCCGAAACGGAGCCTCCAGCTGTTGCAAAACTACAACTCCCAGCATGCACTTATAGACCCTACATGCTGGGAGTTGTAGTTTTGCAACAGCTGGATGTCCCCCCCCCCCCAATGTGAACGTACAGGGTACACTCACATGGGCGGAGGATTACAGTAAGTATCCGGCTGCAAGTTTGAGCTGCGGCAAATTTTCTGCCGCAGCTCAAACTGCCAGCGAGAAACAACTGTGAACCCCCCGCCCGTGCGACTGTACCCTAAAAACACTACACTACACTAACACAAAATAAAATAAAAAGTAAAAAACACTACATATACACATTCCCCTACACATCCCCCCTCCCCAATAAAAATGAAAAATGTCTGGTACACCACTGTTTCCAAAACGGAGCCTCCAGCTGTTGCAAAACAACTACTCCCAGTATTACCAGACAGCCACTGACTGTCCAGGCATGCTGGGACTTTTACAACAGCTGGAGGCACCCTGTTTGGGAATCACTGGCGTAGAATACCCCTATGTCCACCCCTATGCAAGTCCCTAATTTAGGCCTCAAATGCGCATGGCGCTCTCACTTTGGAGCCCTGTCGTATTTCAAGGCAACAGTTTAGGGCCACATATGGGGTATCGCCGTACTCGGGAGAAATTGTGTTACAAATTTTGGCGGGTATTTTCTGCTATTACCCTTTTTAAAAATGTAAATTTTTGGGAAACCAAGCATTTTAGGTAAAAAAATATTTTTTTTTTTTTACATATGCAAAAGTTGTGTATCACCTGTGGGGTATTAAGGTTCACATTACCCCTTGTTACGTTCCCCGAGGGGTCTAGTTTCCAAAATGGTATGCCATGTGTTTTTTTTTTTGCGGTTCTGGCACCATAGGGGCTTCCTAAATGCGGCATGCCCCCAGAGCAAAATTTGCTTTCAAAAAGCCAAATGTGACTCCTTCTCTTCTGAGACCTGTAGTGCGCCAGCAGAGCACTTTTCACCCCCATATGGGGTGTTTTCTGAATCGGGAGAAATTGGGCTTCAAATTTTGGGGGGTATTTTCTGCTATTATCCTTTTTAAAAATTTAAAATTTTTGGGAAACCAAGCATTTTAGGTAAAACATTTTTTTTTTTTTTACATATGCAAAAGTAGTGAATCACCTGTGGGGTATTAAGGTTCACTTTACCCCTTGTTACGTTCCCCGAGGGGTCTAGTTTCCAAAATGGTATGCCATGTGTTTTTTTTTTGCTGTTCTGGCACCATAGGGGCTTCCTAAATGTGACATGCCCCCCAAAAACCATTTGTCGCTCCTTCCCTTCTGAGCCCTCTACTGCACCCGCAGAACAATTAACATAGACATATGACATATGTGCTTACTCGAGAGAAATTGGGTTTCAAATACAAGTAAAAATTTTCTCCTTTCTACCAATTGCAAAAATTCAAAAATTGGGTCTACAAGAACATGCGAGTGTAAAAAATGAAGATTGTGAATTTTCTCCTTCACTTTTCTGCTATTCCTGTGAAACACCTAAAGGGTTAATACACTTATTGAATGTCATTTTAAATACTTTGGGGGGTGTAGTTTTTATAATGGGGTCATTTATGGGGTATTTCTAATATGAAGACCCTTCAAATCCACTTCAAACCTGAACTGGTCCATGAAAAATAGCGAGTTTGAAAATTTGGTGAAAAATTTCCAAATTGCTGCTGAACTTTGAAGCCCTCTGGTGTCTTCCAAAAGTAAAAACTCATTAATTTTATGATGCAAACATAAAGTAGACATATTGTATATGTGAACCCAAAAATGTTTTATTTTGAATATCCATTTTCCTTACAAGCAGAGAGCTTCAAAGTTAGAAAAATGCAAAATTTCCATTTTTTTCATCAAATTTTGGGATTTTTCACCAAGAAAGGATGCAAGTTACCATAAAATTTTACCACTAAGTTAAAGTAGAATATGTCACGAAAAAACAATCTCAGAATCAGAATGATAACTAAAAGCATTCCAGAGTTATTAATGTTTAAAAAGACAGTGGTCAGAATTGCAAAAAACGCTTCGGTCCTTAAGGGGTTAAGTGGGATTTATTTCATACACAATCCAAGTAGATAACGTTTCGGTCAAGTATTGACCTTCATCAGATCTGGATTTATGCGGAGTATTGTGCTGGTAAGTGCGGCTAGAAATGCCGTGAATGGAGTCCTGTGTGCGGCAGAGGCGTCTACGGTCGCCGCACACAGGACTCCATTCACGGCATTTCTAGCCGCACATACCAGCACAATACTCCGCAGCAATCCAAATCTGATTTTTTGCACATCTGACCACTGTCACTTTAAGCATTTATAACTCTGGAATGCTTCTACTTTTCATTCTGATTCCGAGATTGTTTTTTCGTGACATATTCTACTAGATTTGCATATGAAAAATTTGAAACTTTTGCATTTTTTTTTACTTTGAAACTCTCTGCTTATGAAGGAAAATAGACATACCAAATAAATGATATAAAGTAGACATATTGTATATGTGAATCAATATATTTGCATGATAATGTTTTTATTTTTGGAAGACACCAGAGGGCTTCAAAGTTCAGCAGCAATTTTCCAGTTTTTCTAAAAATTTTCTAAATCAAAATTTTTCAGGGACCGGTTCAGTTTTGAAGTGGATTTGAAGGGCCATCATATTAGAAATACCCCATAAATGACCCCATTATAAAAACTGCATGTCAAGATGACATTCAGAAAGTGTGTTAGCAGCAAATTGAAGGAGAAAATTCAAAATCTTCATTTTTTACACTCACATGTTCTTGTAGGCCCAGTTTTTGAAATTTCACAAGGGTTAAAAGGAGAAAAAGCCCCAAAATTTGTAACCCAATTTCTCTCGAGTAAGGAAATACCTGATAAGTATATGTAAAGTGTTCGGCAGGTGCACCGGAGGGCTCAGAATGGAAGGAGCGACAATGGGATTTTGGAGAGTGAGTTTTTCAGAAATGGTTTTTGGGGGGCTTGTCACATTTAGGAAGCCCCTATGGTTCCAGAACAGCAAAAAAAAAAAAAAAAAAAAACATTGCATACTATTTTGGAAACTACACCCCTCAAGGAATGTAACAAGGGGTACAATGAGCCTTAATACCCCACAGGTGTTTCACAACTTTTTGTTAAAGTCGGATGTGTAAATTCATTTTTTTTCTTTTCACTAAAATGCTGGTGTTCCCCAAATTTGAAATTTTGACAAGGGGTAATAGGAGAAAATGCCCCCCCCCCCAAATTTGTAACACCATATCTTCTGAATATGGAAATACCCCATGTGTGGACGTCAAGTGCACTGCGGGCGCACTGCACTGCTTAGAAGAGGAGTCACATTTGGCTTTTGGAAAGCAAATTTTCCTGAAATGGCTTTGGGGGGGCATGTCGCATTTGAGGCAACATACTCCCTGAAGTAGTTTTTAATGCAGAAGCCCGGATGATCAGGGCAAGTGTCACATTGAGTGGTGTTGTCCTTCTGTATCCCCCTCTTGTGAAACACTCTGCATTTTTTGGGTCCTGGCACCTATAACTTCAGTTCCTTGGGAACTCTGGCCTGCTCTTTCAAGGTCGCCAAAGATCAGGACCTTTAGGACTTCTTCTTGGAACTAGAAGTATGTCCCTGTGTTGCCAGCCTACTGGGACAGTACAAAAGAGTGGTACATGGCAACCTGTACCAAATAGACCGCAACTTTTTTGTACCATTCCCGTGTTTTCTGCATGGCCTTGTATGGCTTGAAGACTTGACCAGAGAGATCAATTCCCCCCATATACCGATTGTAGTCCAGAATACAGTCGGGCTTGAGGACTGTTGCTGTGGTACCTTGCACAGGGATAGGTGAGTTGCCGTTACCATGAATTGTGGTCAGCATAAGGACATCCCTCTTATCCTTATACCTGACCAGCAACAGGTTTTCATAGGTAAGGGCACGGGACTCGCCCTTGGGCATAGGTGTCTGCAGAAAATTTAGAGGGAGGCCTCTCTGGCTTTTCCACACGGTCCCACAAGCGGAAGTGGATCTGGCGGCAAGGGATGTAAACAGAGGGATGCTGGTATAAAAGTTGTCCACGTAAAGGTGGTAACCCTTATCCAGCAATGGGTGCACAAGGTCCCAAACGAATTTGACGCTAACACCCAGAATGGGGCGACATTCTGGTGGTTCAATACGGGAATCCCATCCGTCATATACTCTAAACTTGTAAGTGTACCCAGAGGTACTCTCACAAAGTGTGTCTGTGTGTGTGCTTGGGTGCAAACTATAT
This sequence comes from Hyla sarda, assembly GCF_029499605.1. Lineage (NCBI taxonomy): Eukaryota > Metazoa > Chordata > Amphibia > Anura > Hylidae > Hyla > Hyla sarda. The sequence continues at coordinate 142,562,660 of NC_079196.1, forward strand.
AACGGTGTGTGATTATAAGTATATTTCAACAGAAAAAACGCTGTGGCCAAAAAAAAGGGTGGCAAATCTCAGCTTCCTAAACCTCTAAGAGGGCCCGGGTCACACAAAAAAATGGGTAACGGACACTTGGGGGCCTTTAAGGGGTCGGGGGAGGGGGGATTTTTTTTTTAATCCTTTTTTTTACTTTTATTTTTTTTAACACTTTCACCTACCTTTCCCTTAATTTATCTGCCCCTGCATTAAGGGTGGCAGGAGGCCACTTTCTCTGCCCTGAGGGGCGCAGATCTTCGCAGAGGAGGAGAGTTTCTGGCACCTTCTCTCAGCTCTGCCCGCTGACTGATATCAGTGGGCTGGCAGAGCTGAGAGAAGGGGGACATTAACCCCTCCTCTGCCGGCTGCTATTTGTCTGACGTGATTGGACCAATAGCAGCGCTCCTCAGGAGGTGACATGATCGCTACCTCCCCCCAGCAACAGTAGGTGATTGGTGGTCTATAGTATAGTACACCGCTGATCACCTTCTAATTCCAGGTACACGTGACCCATACGGCGATCTATGGCGATCGTCGACATTGGGGGGGTCTCGGGACCCCCCAGGCATTGTCACAGATGCCTACTGAATGATTTCAGCAGGCATTCCGGATCGGTCCCTGCCCGGTGAGCTGTAGGGACCAGAATTCCCATGGGCGTACAGGTACGCCCTGGGTCCTTAAGAATATCTTTAAGTGGTTAAAAGCGTAATAAAAGAGTCAGATGATTTTGATGTCAAGTTGCAGCCAATACATGTGAAAATAAAATATCACAAATTAATAAATAAAGCAATAAAGATTTCAAAAAGTTTCAAAAAATTAAACCACTTGCCTAATATTCTGTGGGCCACCTTTGCTGCCAAAACAGTTCTGACTTATTGAAGGCATTAAAGGGGGTTGTCCAGTGAAAAACAACCTATCCCCTCTCTCAGAGAGCGTGTGCTGCAGATGACATGTTCTCCATTAAATTTCTATGGGAGTGCCGAAGATACCCTGTGAATAATTTGTTTTTCACCAGACAACCCCTTTAACTGTAAATCCTTCAAGTCCAGTAAGTTGCGAGGTGGGGGTTTCACAGATTCACATTGAAATCCGGGGAATTTGAAGGCTCAGTCAATACCCTGCACACTTGCCATGTTTTTCAATCTTTGCAGTGTGTTAGGGTGTATTACTCTGCTGAAAGAGGGCACTGCCATTAGAAAATTATCTTCCCATAAGGAGGTGTATTTGCCAGGATTTAAACAGGTATTCAGTAAAGGGTAAAGAAATAAAAGTTTATGTTACTGTAAGGGTCTTAACATAAACAGATGAGAAGTGGATCCGTGGTCCTGTGTGGACAATGACTGAACCATACCAGGGAGCGGTGTCTACGGTGCCACTGGATTTCACCAGAGCCCGCCGCAAAGCAGGATGGACTTGCAGCGGCAGGCGGCTCCCAGGTCGCTACCCCTGGCACGATTCGTCCACACAGGTTGCCCAGATGTAGCTTGGCTCAGAAGATAGGCATAGTCAGAAGAAGCACGGGTCAGAAGGCAGGCAGCAAAGTGGCGTAGTCAGGTAACAGGCACTAGGTCAGGAGGTAGGCAGCAAGTTAGCGTAGTCAGGTCACAGGCACAAGGTCAGGAGGCAGGCGGCAAAGTAGCAAGGTCATGTCAAAAGCGTGAGGTCAGGAAAACTCAAAGGCACTAAGCACAAAGATCCGGCACCATAATTGGGAGGTGCTGGACTAATATAGGGTCCATTCAGCAAGGAACCAATTATGGGCGTACTGGCCCTTTATACTTAGTAACGCTGGCGCGTGCACCCTAAGTGTAGGGGACACACCGGCGAAGTAGAGCAGGAGACGCACAGGGACCAGGAGGAGGTGAGGAGATGCCCGGGGCTCGCATGCAGGCACGTCCCGCATGGCGAGTCCCGGAGGGGTATGCTCACAGCCGGACAGAACGGCCAGAGCATTACCCGTGGCAACGCCCGGGACACGCGTGAGGGCGCATCCTGCACCGCAAGTTCCGGGGCCACAGGAGACACGAGAGAGGGGGGGCTCACGGCCATTTATTCCGGACGGAGCGCAGTACCCCCCTTGGGTCTCCCCTTCTCTTGAACCAGGCTGCGATCAACATTATTCTCCTCCGGTTCCCAAGACGTATCCTCAGGACCAAAGCCTTCCAGTCAACAAGAAAGTAACACTTTCCTCTTACAGACTTCATGTCGAGAATCTCTTTCACCTCGAAAGTATCTGAAGAACCAGAGACAGGGGCAGGAGCAATGACTTTTTGACAAAAGCGATTAATAACCAAGGGCTTGAGCAAAGAGACATGAAAAGAATTAGGAATGCAAAGGGAGGAGGGCAGATGTAATTTGTAAGAAACAGGATTGATTTTTTCATGAACCACAAAAGGACCTAGGTAACGAGGATTTAACTTGTAACAGAGAATTTTAAAACGTATATACTTGGAAGAGAGCCAGACTCTGTAACCAGGAGAAAAAGATGGAGGAGGTATTCTTCTCTTGTCCGCTTAAAGGGGTACTCTGCCCCTAGATATCTTATCCCCCATCTTATTAAGGATAGGGGATAAGATGTCAGATCGCCGGGGTCCCACTGCTGGGGACCCCCGGGATCTCCGCTGCAGCACCCCGCTATCATTACTGCACAGAGCTCTGCGCGTAATGACGGGCAATACAGGGGCCGGAGCATCGTGATTCCACAGCTCTGCCCCTCGTGACATCATGGCCTGCCCCCTCAATACAAGTCTGTGGGAGGGGGCATGGTGGTTGTCACACCCCCTGCCATAGACTTACATTAAGGGGGCAGGCTGTGATGTAACGAGGGGCGGAGCCATGACATCACGCTGCTCTGTCCCCTGTATCGCCCGTCATTACGCACAGAGTGAACTTGCTCTGTGCCGCAATGATAGCGCGGTGCCGCAGCGGCGATCCCGGGGGTCCCCAGCAGCGGGACCCCAGCGATCTGACATCTTATCCCCTATCCTTCGGATAGGAGATAAGATGTCTAGGGGCGGAGTACCACTTTAAGACTTCATTTGGGAGGAAGCGGACAGCAATGAGCATCGAGTCTTCTGCCAGATGGACTCAAAATTTCTGACTGGGGTATATACGGCCGGCACTCCAGAGGAAACTGGAAAGGGAAGAGGTGGACGAAGATGAAGTCCGTAGACGACAAGAAAGGGAGAAGACCTCGTGGTCTCTCTATGATTGTAAGAAAACTCAGCACAAGGCAGAAGATCAACCCAATTGTGTTGCTGAGCAGAAACAAAATGTCGCAAGTAGCCCTCCAGGATCTGATTAATTCTCTCCACTTGTCCATTGGATTGAGGGTGGTAGGCGGACAAAAAGTCCAGATGAATTTTTAAACGAGAACATAGGGCACGCCAGAATTTGGAGACAAATTGCACCCCATGATCGGAGACAATGTGGGAAGGAAGACCATGTAGACAAAAAATTAGTTTGAGAAAATGTTTAGCCAATTGAGGAGCCGAGGGAAGTCCGGGTAAAGGAATAAAGTGTGCCATCTTGGAAAACCGATCACCGACCACCCAGATGAAGGTATTACAGGAAGGAAGAAGATTGGTGATGAAATGCATTGCAATATGATTCCAAGGGGTATCTAGAAAAGGCAAAGGCTGTAAGAGTATAGCAGGGGAGTTTCAACCAGGGAGTTTTGTCATGAGCACAGGTGGTACAAAAGTTGCCGAAGTCTGTGACATCCTGTTTAAGATGAGGCCACCAGAAGTGTTGAGATATTAACAGAACAACTTCTTGATTCCAGAGTGACCAGCTAACAGCAAGGATTGTCCCCAACTGAGGACATGACGTCTGAGACGAGGAGGTCCGAACATCTTTCCAGGTGGGATTGTAAGAAGGAAAGCTGGAGCCGCAGTAATAAGGCATTCCGGAAGAATAATATGGCGAGGAGTAATATCCAGACCAACAACATCTGAAGATCGAAAGAGCATCGGCTCTAACATTTTTCTCTGCAGGACGAAAATGAATGACAAAGTTGAATCGAGAGAAGAAGAGTGACCATCTTGCTTGACGGGGATTCAGGCATTGTGCAGATTGAAGATAAAGAAGGTACTTGTGATCAGTAAAAATGCTGACTGGATGTGTAGAGCCCTCCAAAAGATGGCGCCATTCCTCTAAGGCAAGTTTAATGGCAAGGAGTTCCAGATCACCAATAGAATAGTTTCTCTATGCAGGGGAAAATGTCTTGGAGAAAAAAAACACAAGTAATGTTTTTGCCTCTAGGGGACTTTTGGGTCAGAACTGTGCTAACTCCTACAAAAGATGCGTCCACCTCCAAAAAGAATGGTTTTCCTGGATGAGGTCTTGAGAGAAGAGGTGCACAAGCAAAGGCCGACTTTAATTGAAAGAAAGCCTCTTCGGCCTCCGGAGACCAAATCTTGCTGTTAATATTCTTTTTGGTAAGGGCTACAATTGGGACAACTAGGGAAGACAAATGAGGGATGAATTGTCGGTAGTAGTTGGCTAACCCCAAAAATCATTGAATAGCCTGTAGACCAGAAGGACATGGCCAATTCAAAATTGCAGAAAGCTAAGCAGGATCCATCTGTAGTCTTTGATGGGAGACTATGTATCCCAGAAAAGGAAGACTAGTTCTCTCAAGAAGACATTTCTCTAGCTTGGCAAATAGACAATTCTCCCAAACATGCTGCAGGACTTGGCGGACATGGATACGATGTAATGTCAAGTTTGGAGAGAAAATTAGGATATCGTCCAGATAAACTACCACGCAGGTATACAAGAGGTCATGGAAGATGTAATTTATAAATTCTTGAAACACTGAAGGAGCGTTACAAAGATTGAATGGCATAAACTAGATACTCAAAATGGCCATTAAATGCCGTTTTCCATTTATCGCCTTCTCGGATGCGAATTAAGTTGTATGCTCCTCGCATATCCAATTTAGTGAAGATTTTGGCTCCACGTAGACAATCAAAGAATTCTGAGATCAAGGGCAGAGGGTAGCAGTTTTTGATTGTTATTTTATTAAGTCCCCGATAGTGAATGCATGGACGAAGAGAACCATCCTTTTTCCCTACAAAGAAAAATCCTGCCCCAGCTGGAGAGGTGGATTTCCGGATAAAACCCTTTTGAAGGTTTTCTTGAATATATTTTTGCACAGCTTCTGTCTCAGGTACTGACAGCGGATAAATTCTTCCCCAAAGGGGAGTAGTGCCTGGTTGAAGATCAATGGGACAATCATAAGGACGATGAGGAGGAAGAGTCTCTGTTTTTCACAAAATACATCAGCAAAGTCATGATAAGAATAATTATGCTCGACTTATTAAGAGGTAAAGGAACAGTCTTAGGCTGAAAAGACTCCAGACAGTGATCTTGACAAGAAATTCCCCAACAAGAAAATTCTCCAGAATTCCAATCAAATTGAGGGGAATGACGCTGTAGCCAAGGAAGTCCTAGTAGAAGTACAGTGTGGAATTACAAAGAACTGTATCTTCTCCTTGTGCAACACTGCTATATGCTTGATGAGAGGTTCAGTGCGAAAAAGGACCTTACTCCTCAGGTGCTCTCCGTTAACAGAAGGAATATACAGCGGTTTTACCAGTCGAAACACAGGTAAATGATGTTTTTGGACCAGGGAGGCATCAATAAAGTTTTCCGCGGAGCTCGAGTCCAGGAAGGCAGAGGCGAAGAAAGAAGAGTTCGTAGGACGCCTCTCCTACGTGCCCTAGGTGCGAGCATTTCCCGGACACTGAGGACGAAGAGTACACTATTGAAGAGTGTTTCAGGGCTGGCACAATAAAGGCATAAGTTCTCATTGCGTCGACGGGTTCTTTCTTGAGAAGAAAGTCTAATACGGTCCACCTGCATGGGCTCGTTTGCAGGGGAAGTTGGAGAAGATTGCAGAGGAATCTGAAATACGTGAGCCAAACGATGATAACACCTTGATCGGAGTGGTTCCCTTTCTCAACAAAGCTCCTCTTGTCTCTCCGAGAAACGGACATCAATACGAGTAGCGAGATTGATGAGATCAGTCAGGGAGGAGGGAACATCTTGAGCTGCCAAAGCCTCCTTGCTCCTACTTGAGAGACCCTTTTTAAAAGTTGCGCACAAAGCCTCATTGTTCCAGGCCAGTTCAGATGCCAAAATGCGAAATTGTACTACACACTCTCCCACCAAAAAATTTCCCTAGGAGAGATTCAGTTAAGCAGTCTCCGCTGAAGAAGCCCCTTCCGGTTCCTCATACACATTGCAGAACTCAGCTAGGAAAGTCTGGAGATCAGAGGACAACGGGTCATTGCGGTCCCACAGCGGGGTAGCCCAGGCCAAGGCTTTCCCTGAAACGAGGCTGATGACAAATGCCACTTTGGCTTGCTCAGTAGGAAACTGGTCTGTTAAAATCTCAAGGTGCATGGAACACTGAGTAATGAAGCCCCTGCATAACTTTGGATCTCCATCATATTTAGTAGGCAGAGAGAGAATAATCCTGGAACCAGTAGAAGCAACAGGAGCAGGAGTTGCGGAGGGTTCTGCTGGTGGAGGTTGAGGCTGTTGTGTAGCTAGAAGTTGCTGCACCAGTGCTGAAAGGTGAGACATTTGCTGCGCTTGCGGTTCAATCTGTGCAGACTGTTGTGCTACAATAGTAGAGAGGTCTGCAACACTCGGAAGAGGAACCTGGGCTGGATCCATGGCCGGATTTTACTGAGAGGTGGATCTGCTGTCCTGTGTGGACAATGACTTAACCGCACCAGGGAGCGGAGTCTAAGGTGCCACTGGTTTTCACCAGAGCCCACCGCAAAGCGGGATGGACTTGCAGCGGCAGGCGGCTCCCAAGTCTCTAACCCTGGCACGATCTGTCCACACAGGTTGTCCAGATGTAGCTTGGCACAGAAGATAGGCATAGTCACATGAAGCACAGGTCAGAAGGTAGGCAGCAAAGTAGTGTAGTCAGGTCACAGGCACAAGGTCAGAAGGCAGGTGGCTAAGTAGCAAGGTCAGGTCACAAGCGGGAGGTCAGGAACACAATAAGGCACACACAATAAAATGCTTTCCCAAAGGCACTAAGCACAAAGTGCCGGACTAATATAGGGTCCTTTCAGCAAGGAACCAATTCTGGATGTACTAACCCTTTAAATTTAGTGACACTGGTCGGCTCATTTTTGCCTCGTATCCTGTTTTGTGACCGGACCTAAAACCGTAGTATACATTCACAACCCGATACAGAGCAAAAATGAGCCGACCGGTGTCACTGTTTGACTCCAGTTGGCTCATTAAAGTGAATGTGTTTCAGCGCCGGTCCGGCTGGGGTACGGGAGCGCCTGGTTTTCCTGTCCCCCCAGCCGGATCCAGCAGCCGTAGGCTACAGTCGTGATGTGAACGCAGCCTAAGAATTGTTAGCTATTTTGCTAGGAGGGCAGATCCTACTTGCTTGTACATTTCTGGTTAGAGACTTGTAGGTGTATGTCGTAAATTTGAGTGTTGCCCTGAAAAAGTATTTTGAATAAAAATCATATTGAAAGGGTTTTGAATAAAAATCATAAGGAATGATATAAAGAAGAAGCAAAGATGTAGGAAGTACTTAGTAAAATTAAGATTAACAGTAAAATGTATCTGGCATAAGAAGAAAAATATCATTATCATTTTAATAATTTTCTACCTCAGTTAACTGCTTATGTACTTGGGAAATTGTAAAATATTGACAGAATAAAACTTCTGTATAGACACAGATGGGCACTGTTGGTTCCAAATAATAGTAATAGGGGTAAAAAAACATCTGAGCACAGCTGTTTACTCCTTGTGATTGTAGCCATTACTAAAGAATGTGCAATACTGATCTGGGGTGTGAGGTGCGGGGCAGATGTTATAGCCCAAGGGGCAGATAGTATTAAACCCTTCTTGTCGTGACACCAGGGCATGGTTTAGCTTTAATCACCCGAAGGTAATACCGTTGATCCTGGGTTAGGCAGAGGCAATGAAGACACCAATGCCAGATTAAGGATAACGGAAGCTTTACTGAGGCAAGACAGGTGATATAGTCTTTGCAGTACAGCCAAATAGCCCAGGGAGGTGACAAGTGACACAGGGGGACCTCACAGGCTTGCTGGGAATTGCAGTAGTCAGACTGACAATAAGATGACTTGACTTACTGATGACCGACTTGTGGCTGCAGGACTTTAGGCTTGAGGCATCCAATGCTCTGGACACTGACTCAGACAACTGCACTGGACCTCAGCATACAGCAGAAGAGAGGAAGAGAGACATTGCAGCCCCTCACCTTGTTATATAGGGGGCTGTGCTTGGGGGGGGGGGTGTCACCTGGTCACTGGAGCCCTCTGGGTAACAATCAAGTGGTACAAACATTAAAGTATCAGTACATCATTTATACACAACCCATGTACATAATAGGAGTATGCTGCAGGGGAGCCCTGGGGACATGCAGAGACTCTGCCTGAAAGGGCAGAAGGACAGTACGGGCCACTTCCCATACTGGGACATCACAGATCCATGGCCTGTGTTCATGGCACACTGCTAGTTTTAAAGTTTAGCTCTTAATGAGCTATGAATTTTGCTAGAGGCATAGCAGAAGGTAATGTATGGAAGAGCACCACTTAACACACATATGTTTTTATTACTTCTGTTTCTCAGGAATGAATGAACATCTGTTTTACAGAATGTTATTTTTCATCAATTGTTTCCAGGATTGTACAGTGGTTTAACAAAGTCTTGCAGTATATAAATACAGGATGACTGTAATCCTATTGGCATTGTATCTTTGTGTGTCTTTCTGTAATGTCACAGGAAGGAATGACATTGAACGGATGTGTAGCATTGTCTAAGTCTTACCACTTCCTAATAGGGGGTTGGTATGGCTTAGTAAGATAGCTGCTGTATCTTATGTAACTGATCTGCAATACAATAGCTTTTTAGGAGCTACCTCAAAAGCTACTACAAACCTACTACAAAAGTCTATGTGCTCTATGTAAGTCTTTGGGAAAGTGGTTGTTTGTGCACACAGCATTTCAAAAACGGATATATTGGGGGTAGATTTATCAATCAGCCTGAAACTCTAATTGTCTGTTTTTCCCACAGCAACCAATCACAGCTCAGCTTTTATATCTTAACAAGCTCTTGTAAAGTGAAAGTTAAGGTGTGATTGGTTGCTATGGGAAAAAAACAGACAATTAGCGTTTAAGGCTGATTGATAAATATGAGCCATATGAGCCAAATAAGAAACATATGTCTGCTTTTATAAATACTTTGAGCAAAGATAACCAACTTTCCTGTAGACTTACATAAAGCACATTTATTTTTGAAAGTATGGATGTTAAATTTCCTTTTCTCTCTTTTTATAAAATACACCTTAAAAACACAATGTGACCATAACCTGTTCTGTAGTATATAAAAAAACAAATCTTTTCGCACCTCCTGCGCTCCAGAGATGCCTCCGCTTACCTGCTCCGGGCCCCACAGCAATCCTCTTTCTAGTGACTGTTGGGCCCAGGAAGGTCTGTGTCACACTGCTGCTCAGCAAACCGCTAATTGAGGCAGGACATAGCTGTGGGCAGCGATTCACTAAGCGGCAGTGTCACACACAGAACCCAGGTGCTTCCCGGACCCAAACCATTAGGATGATCACTGCAGCACCCCAGAAAAAGGAGCTGTTGTTACATATTGGTAAGTATGTTCATAAAGATGGTCCTGAATGGATGATCCCCCTTGGTGACATGAAAAATGGGTTGTCCAGGATTTAGAGAAAAAAAAATGCTGCTTCTTACTTGCAAAAACAGCACCACTCTTCCTCCACAGGTTCCACTCAGCTCCACTCAGCACCACTCAGCTCCATTGAAGTGAATAGCACTGAGCTGCAGTACTACTCACAACCTGTGGACAGAAGTGGTGCTGTTTTTACAAAAGAAGCAGCATTTTTCTATTCCTGAACAACCCCTTTACATAATATGGTATATGAACAGGTTTTGTCTTCGATCCCTTTAATATACTTAATTTAAAAGGATTCTGGCTAATGGGACACCCTCAATGAGTCTATTTACTGGGAAACATTCATACGGGTGGATAGGGGTGGTCTGGTTCATTCTTATTACAAGTTATATTATTGTTATATATTTTATATTGTTAGTACTCTAAATTCTATTACTATCAGAGTCGAATAATTGCTTTTAGTTTCACAATACTAAACAACTAAATATTAATTGTTATTCAAATGCCTAGGGGATATACTGTGAGGGTTTAATATGTAGGACTGTTTCATAAGAAGCAGACAAAATTCTTTAAACAACATTTATTCTAAAATTCTACAAATGTTTATTTGCAGTTCTAAATTATTATAAGTAGTTTTCAATTCTAAAACATATAGTTTAATGCCAATGAAACATAAAAGGGTTTAGAATATGCATAGAACAGAGGAGTCTATGTTCCCAGGGGGCAGCCATCTGGACTTGTTTATTTGTGTTTTCAACTTTCTGCTCTGGGATTTTCACTGGCCTGGGCATCCTACTGAAGGGGGTGGGGGGGGGGCTTTTCATACAAAGCATGCTCTAGTTATAATGTCAGCACAAAAGAATTGAAAAGCGAGGGAAACAATATTTCTCTCTCTTTTTTCATGTTTTACATATCTATTCTCTAAACATAAACTACTTTCAGAACTCATTGACATTGCCTGGGCATCCTACTGAAGGGAGGGGGGGGGGGCTTTTCATACAAAGCATGCTCTAGTTATAATGTCAGCACAAAAAGAATTGAAAAGCGAGGGAAACAATATTTTTCTCTCTCTTTTTTTTCATGTTTTACATATGTATTCTCTAAACATAAACTATTTTCAGAACTCATTGACATTGCACAATGTATTACTTTTCACATTTTACAGAGAAGGAAGAAAATAACCCTTCTGTCTGAGGTCTATTCTCAGCAATACAGTGCTATATGTTACCTATTAACCATCATTGTAAAGAAATCCCATAACACAATTTTTCGGTGGTAGGCTGCTGTACAGAGAAGTGCAGTATGCTGTGCTTTCCTATGCAGTTGAAAGAAAGTATGCAGATACATACCACCCCAGTAAAGGCCAAAAGGACACCCTTTTGGCCTCTGCCAGGTAAATAAAGCCCTGTGAATAGACTGAAAGCATAACATAGAGTATATTTTCATATAAGGCATTGAACATTTCAACATTGCATAGAGCTTTAGGGTGTTTTGTTGAGCATTATATAAAAACATAAAAGTGATCTGTTCACTTACAAGTTACTGTATGGACCAAACAAGTCCATAGACTATAAACACACTTAGAGAGTTATAACAATGTAATTTATATTATACTCTAACTTACCTTCTAAAGAGAAGTCTAGTAAGACATATTCATACGCCAAGTCATTTTTTGTTTCCACTTGGGGCCTTTTTAAGGTTGAGAATATTTTTCCAGGACTGCTGTCATCGGAATCTTCCAGCTTCCTAAGTCCACACCCCATGGCAAAACTTGCTTTCCGTAAACTCACACAAGAGAAATTACTGCTGACCACTCTGAAAGAATGCTCTTCAATATAAATTTAGTCATATTTCATCCTGAAAAGTAGCACATCACGATAATCTACTCTGATCATTTTCAGAAGCATAGCTTTTCCTTATTTCTCATGCAGGCTCTGTGGGAGAGCTGTTCAATTCAGCTCACAGACATTCAAAGAGTTTAGAGAAGACTTTTCATGCCACGTCAAATTACAGCCAGCCCTCTAGACTTTTTTCTGAGCTGCAGACACCAATAGTTCTTTGTCCTTCCATGTGTACTCCCCTTTTGGCTAGCATTTGGAAAGGCAATTAAGAGCTGACTTATAAGGGAGATGATTTTCAGAAGACTTTTCATTCAGTTCTTCAGCTATGGGGAAAATGTCTTTACCTAAAAAACACACAGTAAGTTAATTATAATTCATAAGCAGCTGAATAACTAGTTATTTAGTATCCATGACATGGTAGTGAGGAAAATTCTGGAAAATTGCCCTACAGTAATAACATAATACTGATAACACTGATTTATAATTATTATTAATTATTCAATAATCTTATGAATGCCAGTGATACTGTCTCTGTACATGTGATACAATTGTATAGAAACTGTCTTAGTTTTCTTTGGAAGCCTGTATTTTAAACTTTAAATGATACAAAGTGATAATAAAAAGTCATTCAAATTTAAATTATGAACAATATAAAATTATACAAAAATGTAGAAAATAAAAATCACTACAGTGATCCCTCAAGTTACAATATTAATTGGTTACAGGACAGCCATTGTTTGTTGAAACCATTGTACGTTGACTATACCTCTATGGAAACCTGGTAATTGGTTCTGAAGCCCCATAAATGCGATCCAAAAATAGGAAAAAGTGAGAATTAAAGAAAAATAAGTATATAACTAATACAGATAAAGCAAGTCCTTACATATAAAAGTAAGAAAGAGATGATGGGAGCTGTAAAACACTGTCTATGTAGAGGACAGTAGCTTCTTCATGGTCCTGTACAGTACACACAGTGTCCCAAAAAAAAGTTAATTGGAGCTACCCCTACCTGGAGCAGCTATCCCTTGCACAGGTAAAGAGTAGTACAGAACATGTAGTACCTCCCTGTACTGTAGGGGGCGCTACCAGACAGCCAGTCAGTGCATGCACTTTAGGAATACATGGGTTTTACCAGTGAAATGCCCCATTCCCATTGGTCGGTTCTTCCAGCCATTGACACATTTTGCAGATCTGGACTGTCTGTAGCATTATATGTCGAGTTTAGTTTCAAGTTACAATGGTCCAGAAAAGACCAATGTATGTTGAATATATTGTATGTTGAGACCATTGTAAGTTGAGGGATCACTGTACTATGTATGGTAATTGCATATGTTACTTGGTTTTACTAAATAGCTACTTCTTTTACAACAACATTTACAATGTTTGATTTAATTCATGTTTTTTTACAAAACATTTTATACTGTATGCACATTCCACAGTGCCGTATAGAGATTTTTATCAGTCATGTCAGCCCCGGTTGCTATTTCAAACACAATCACAATTCTTTTTAATAGGAAATCAGTTAGCCTTTTAGTATATTTTTGGAGTGTATAAGGAAACCAGAGTACCTGGAGTATACCCACGCAAACATGGGGAGACTTCATGCTGATGTTTTCCTTGGTCAGATTTAAACCTAGACCCTTTGTGCTGCAAACATCCAAGTTACCATGCTGCTCCAGTTAAAAGCTAACCTACATGTACTAGAAAATGATGTCATAAAATATACAACTTGAAATTAGAAAAAAGACCCCAGACTATGTAAAGAAATTATTCCTATGGGACCACTAGAGATATCTGAGTACAGTGCTCCTACAATGCTGCTGGAAGATTCGGGGGCCCTGTTGTGGAGATTGGGCGTTTATGCCCTCACCTGTGGATAGGGAATAAGTTGTTAAATGCTGGAATGCCCCTTTAATAAAAAGATATGGGTCACTGACTTTAAAAAGGTAAAAATAAGAATGCCCTGAAGGCCCAAGTAAGCTCTGTCTTTAAGAGAATAATACATGGAATAAATATAATCCTTACATTACAAAGATCTTTTTTGGAAATGTTAGTGCTAGGGAGGTTCCAAATATTCTAAATTAAGAAGCAAGTTAAATGCCTTATGTTTACTTGTACTCTTTTAGCATTAGGACTCTGCTAGCATCAGGAAATTTATTTTAGATATCTACTCACTTATCACTTCATACACTACCAATATGAAACCAAATATACTTTTTACAGCATGTAGCTATTAAAGGGGTAGTCCATGGAGAATTTTTTTTTTATATTCTGCTCAGGCTGTTTTAAATAAATGAAAAAACTCACCTCACCTTTCAAACTCACCTCACCTTTCCCGCTCCCCCACAGCTGCCGTTCTCACAGAGCCGGATCCCACAACCTCAATTTGGTAATATTGACACTATTGTACGTATAGTATATGAGGAACTTACACACTTAAGACCTTCCACAACACAATCGAAGAGGAATTTGACACCTAATGAAACAAAGGTGTTATTCAGACTTGAAACCAACAACGCAGTTATTATAAATAGTTATTATACTTTTTGATCAAAAATGTATATTAACTACCTGTTAGTTTTTGATATTATGCTGAGAAGCAATTAGATTATTATACAAGATTGTAGATGTGCGACCATGCCTGTTTTTTCTACCTGAATTCACATTGTGCAGTTATTATAAAGCCCTCCAATAAAGGCGCAACATTTATAAGGAAATGCTTCTTCGCCTATTGAGAGATCAGGAAAATGATACTTAATTGGAAGAAAACCCAACTGGTTTCTTGTTGAACTTCAATATCTACTTCAGGAGGCACACTTAAACAACCTCATCACAGATGATAAATAATGTTTTCGCAACCCAATGCCCAACCCACCTTGGCAACTTTTTACGCATTGACAAAAATACACACACCCAGTCGCCCTATCCCTGGCTGCCCTATTATTATTATATTATTAATGACAACCTTACCCATGGTATTAGTCTGTATGTTAATAAATTTTTCGCTCCTTTCGTGTCCACTTTGCCTTCCTTTTTAAGAGATACAAAACACACCATCACCAGACTCCAAGAAATCAACTTCCCGCTAAGCACATTAATATCAAGTCTAGACGTTGAATCGTTGTATACAAATATACAGCATGATCTGTGATTAGCAGCTGTGAGACATTTTCTTTACACCAAGGATACACAATACACTGATCACAATGAACTTATTTTGTCATTACTTTGATTTCTTCAAACCCACAACTATTTTAATTTTGATCAACACTTTTATTTAAAAAAAAGAGTCATTGCAATGGGCACGACAATTATGCTTATTTGTTTCTAGGGTGGCGGGAGGACACTTTTGTTTTTTCTGAGCACTTTTCTCCATTCACTTGTCACATTTTATTTTGGGTTTGTTATATAGACAACATTTTACTTTTATGGGATGACACTGCCACTTTTTTTCATCAATTTGTTACAACTTTGATCACTAACAACATTAGTATGAAATGTACTTCAGAAATACATCACAATACACTCAATTTTCTTGACTTTAAGATTTCCTTGGATCCTGTTGGCAGTGTACAAACTGAGATTTTTTGGTTGAAATTTCCTGTTGTGGGCTCCTTTCCATGTGGATGATGCACTTTCTGCAGATATGCCACAGGCTAAATCCTTCATAAATCCAGTGGATAAACGCAATAATGATATTTGAGATTTCATCAACTGCGAGACAGCTGGTGTGGTATATGTAGCCCAATGCGGATGTCCTAAACTTTACATTGGCAAGACCATCCAACAGCTTTGCAGAAGGATCTCAAAACATTTGAGTACTAAACTACCTTCCATTCCTCGCTGAATATAAGAAAGAGTGGGACGCAATGGGGAAAGTAGAAATCTCCTGGTTAGGGCGTATTGCTTCTTTTAAAATGATGACACTACCGAAATTATTATACTTATACAGAACGTTACCCATTGACATACCAATGTCCTTTTTTAAAAGTGCTCAAGCCATTCTCTCCAATTTTGTTTGGAAAGGGGCGAGGCGCAGAGTGTCCTTTAAACTACTTAGTATTCATAGAGATAGAGGTGGACTAGGAGTACCAGATCTCAAAAAATACTATGTGGCCACACTAACATCCCAACTACAAGCCTTCAGAACACCTGACCTTAACGTGCCTTGGGTTCAAGTGGAGCAATACTATTGTAGGGGAACTTCCCTTACATCCTTTTTGTTTTCACAAGCATGGGGTCTTGAGAATCCATCACCCTTAATCCCCCTAACATCAACTGGACTGAAACACTGGGCTCATCTCCAACATACTACAGGCTCTCCACACTCTACTTTATCACGTGACACACCTCTACAACTCTTACAACTAGCTATACCAGACCTGCAGTTATCACATTGGATTAAGGGAGGCCTAAATTTCAAATATCAACTATATGATGGGAGAATGCTTAACACCTTTGAGAAGTTAAGTAACGAATTCTCTATCCCAAGACGTGACTTCCATAAGTTTTTACAAATTAGACACTTTTTGCAATCCCGTTGCAATATAATATGGACATATAATGAAGATTCATTTAGATATATACGCCTAAGGAAAAAAGGTCTTAAATTCCAACACAATGTGTTAGAATCTCCAGACAACCTCTCTTTGTATGCCCCTTATAGAGCATGGGAATCAGAATTAAATTGCCGGATCCCCCAGATAGAGTGGATTCGTTCCTTTGATTGGGCACATAGAGCCATGCCCTGTGTCTCCCACCTGGAGGCTGCGATCAAAACGAGACTACGGTGGTACAGGACCCCCTCGAGACTCCACTCCATATTCCCCTCATCCTCACAACTTTGCTGGTGCTCCTGCAGCCAAAAGGGTACTCTCTTACACACATTATGGTCATGCCCACTCTTACCAGACTATTGGAAAGTAGTGACAATGACCCAACAGTTGTCTAACACCGAACTCCCCCTACTTCCTTGTGTGACTATACTTTTATTAAACATGAACCAATATCCCCCCGATACTAGATTAATAATATGTAAGGTTCTTGTGCTCACCAAATTAATCGTCACGAGACATTGGAAATCCCAAATATGCCCATCAATTGAGGAACTCATTTCCCTGCTTAATCAATCTTATAAATGTGAGAGAGCAGTGGCTTATAATACTGATAGGATTTCTTCTCTCGATAAGATGTGGCAACCTTGGTTACAACACTATAGTGGACATACAGGCTCTTCTATGTACTGATCTAAGCTGGACACAAAATACTATGACCAATAAACCTGTTTTCTCTTTTCATCTCCCTTTTCTCTCCTTCTCCCCCCCATATTAACAGTATATTTGAATTATTCATGTTTTAGTGTGGTTTGAACTCCTCTGTTAATTTTAATAACTAGTCAATCCATTGGAATTGGAAGACTTATAGGAGCCCAGAAGGTATCACATAACCTACAGTACCATTGGAGATGCGATCTAAGATCATATTTACCTTGATGTGCCTATTCTAAAGAAACCACTTTACATGTCTGTATTTTATATTCACATGATATGGTTTTCATTCTTGTTGTTTTTGTTTAAAAATGTTTAATAAAAAGATTGAAACAGAAGAGGGATACCCCTTTGGCCATACACATGTGGGATGTCCACAATGGTGATCTCTCACACAGCTCAAATTCTGTGGCTTTATAAGATGAAAATTGGGCCCTAGGAAGGAGGACCTGGATAAACAGTTGCTGCTCACTGAGGCCAGGTGGATTTATAGATTACAGAGTCCCAAGGTACTAAATGAGGGGGTTAAATTTTTCTGCCTTCCTTTAAATCTTCAATGCTTCATATGATACGCCTGTTGGTTACAATATTAATCATTTGGAATGTGGATATTTATATATCATTGATTATATTTTTCACATCTTTAGGGACATCTTAGTGACTATAGATCATCAAAATAAAGTTCCCATTTGTATGTCACAGGTCATGGTTCTGGTACTCACAGGAACCAAGTCTATGCGCATCTCCTTGATGCACATCTATGAAACTATACTGCGGGGTGGCATCTGTAAACTAAGTCCGTATGAATCATCTCCGTGTGCACTGCTTTCTGCGCATGTGCCCAAGATGCATGATCTCAGTCTCCGAACATAATAGCTTGCGCAGCATAGTATATGCCATTAGGACTATGACACAGTAACCTTCCGGTTTGGTATGCGAATAAGAGGGCAGTATGTATGTGTGGTGTCTGGGGTGTTGCAGTATGTAGCAGGGTCTGGTTGTATTAACCCTGGGGGGCAAGATGTTGTTAACCCCTTAGGGTTCGTGATGCCAGGATGTGGTTATTCCGGTATGGTAACCGCCGTCAACCAACTCAAAACCGGTTTTGTTATAAAGGAATGTCCGCAGCAAGGATTCTGAATAAACTGGAACTTTTACTTGAAATGCTTGGGGAACGTTCTTTACAATTATGCAGTTCCTTCAGAGGCAATCGGGACACAGGATACCTCGCAGGCTTGCTTGGACTTGGCCACTGTGCTACCAATATATTCCTTAGCTGAGTAGTAGTAACTGGATTTGTAGAGAGAATTGTAACTCGCGTTTTAGAAGTGGCTGCGGTTCCTTAGGCTTTGGCCTAGATGCAATTGTGCAGGAATTTATGCTGCTTTAGTGTACAGGATGAGAAGCAGGAACTAAGAGAGTGCAGGAACAAAAGAGAAGAGCCAAGAGAACTAACTGAGAGACTACAGCCCCTTATATACTAAAGGGCCGGACTAAAGCCCATTGGTTGCTAATGCATGGGGTTCCTGTGCCCATGGAACTCTGGGTATATCACATGACAGGAGGTCACATGACCAAGGAAGGTCCTATACATGGTATACAAACTATACAACTTTATACATACAGACAATATGTGCACAATGCAAATACATTACATTTATATGAGGCAACAAGGGGGGGGGGGCATGCAGGAGAGCCCTATGGACTCAAGGGACTCTTCCTGAGGGGACTTAAGGAGGGGACAGGACAAGGTCCTGTACCGGGACACCACATATGTATTCTTTATTGGTTCCTAGTGATCTGGTATCGGAATAGCAGACCCACTTGCCAATCATGTCTTATCAGTAATGGGATTGGTTTTGGTTTTAGGTATATCAGTAATACATCTTTTCATTGATGAAGTCACTAAGAGAGCCACTGCTATGGCTTGCCCAGTTGCCTCTTGACAAGCCATAGCAGTGGCAAAACGTTGAGGGGGGGCATTGTGTTGTTTTTAACATTGCAGTGTGCACAGTTCTCCCTCATATACAGACATCATCTGCAGAGATGACCCTAACGTAAATGATGGTCATGGATGTTGAGTTAGACCAGCCTCATTAATCATTATCAGTAATGTGTATTGGAGAGACTATAGTTTTTAAAGAGTGTTTTTTTTCTTCTTGTTTTTTCAAATTGGTTAAATAAAGTATTTGTATATAGTTTACCACAATAGTGGTTGGGGAATTAGTGTTTAATGACCACCTTTTTGGTGGTGTATAGTAATAGATCCCACAATGCAGCACTTCCCAGAGTCATCACAGGAAATTGTGGCTGAGCCAGGAGGCCACTACTACCACTGATTGATTGAGCAGGCAATTCCTTGTGCCGGCACCAACATCAGAAAGTGCTATACATAGGAATTTGGCTCTGGGAAAACGGTGGCAACAAGGGAGTAGGAAAAGTATGTATTATTTTTTTCTATTTTACAGCAGCCTGAGCAGAATTATTTAGAAAAAAAGATACTCCTTGGAATACCCCTTTAACCCCTTTCCCTACCTCCCGAATTTAGAATCTGAGGAGAAAGAAAACGTAATCCACAAATCAAAGACCCAAACCTTTTTTATTGTTTCACTGACAAAATTGTATTAGGGCCAATTTTTGTGGGACAAGTTGTAATTTTCATCGGCAAACTTTATTTTCTCATATAATGTATTAAAAAGATTTGTAGGACAAAACTGAAAAAAAATTGTGCAATTTTGTGGTGCAATAATTTTTTGGGGCATTCATAATATGGTAAAACTCACAGGCATTCTTTATTCTATCCTGCATGTCACCCAGTCAGAGGCCATATGCCCAGCAAAAGGTGAGTGAATAAAGAATGTTAGGGTCCCATCTGAAATGAGGCCACCTCTGCGTGGTTGATGGAGGACACTTTTTGATCAAAAAGTGCACTAAGAGCCTCAATTTTTTGACCAAGAGTGCTGCTGCACCCTTTCTTTCTTTTTTTGTACATTCTTTATTCTAGGGGCAGTATGAAACTAATAATATCAAACTTGGATCATTTATATTTTATTTTATGATTTTAAAAAAATTGAAACTTGAAAACATTTTGCTTTTGATGGCTTTTGGTCACTTTTTTATATTTTTTTTCTGGGAGGTGATGTGACCAAAAATCAGCAATTTTGGTGTTTGAAATGTTTTTCCGTTTACGTCATTGATCGTGCCGGATCAGGCATTTGATAAGTTAATAATTTAATAGTTTGGACAATTATGCAGACGGTGATACCAAATACGTTTATTTATTTTACAATGTTTGATTTAGAAAATGGGAAAAAGGGCTGATTTTATCAGGGGGATTATTAAAATATTTTCTAACCCCTTAAAGAGGTACTCCGCCCCTAGACATCTTATCCCCTATCCAAAGGTAAATTTTCAGTAACCAGTTCAGTTTTTAGGTGGATTTGAAGGGCCTTCTTATTAAAAAATAGCCCATAAATGACCCCATTATAAAAATTGCACCCCTCAAAGTATTACAAATGACATTCAGTAAGTGTGTTAACCCCTTAGGTGTTTCACAAGAATAGCAGCAAAGTGAAGGAGAAAATTCTAAATCTGCATTTTTTACACTTGCATGTTCTTGTAGACCCAGTTTTTGAATTTTTACAAGGGGTAAAAGGAGAGAAATCCCCCCAAAATTTATAACCAAATTTCTCTCTAGTAAGGAAATACCTTGGATGTAAAGTGTTCGGTGGGCGCAGTAGAGGGCTCAGAAGGGAAAGAGCGACAATGGGATTTTGGAGAGTTTTTCTAAAATGGTTTTTGGGGGCATGTCCCATTTAGAAAGCCCCTATGGTGCCAGAACAGCAAAAAGAAAAAAGCCACGTAGCATACTATTTTGGAAACGTCACCCCTCAAGGAATGTAACAAGGGGTACAGTGAGCCTTAACATCCCACAGGTGTTTGACGACTTTTCGTTAAAGTTGGATGTGTAAATGAATTTTTTTTCACTAAAATGCTAGTTTTCCCCCAAATTTTACATTTTTACAAGGGGTAATAGGAGAAAATGCCCCCCAAAATGTGTAACCCCATCTCTTCTGAGTATGGAAATACCTCATGCGTAGACATCAAATGCATTGTGGGCACACTACAATGCTCAAAAGAGAAGGAGCCACATTTGGCTTTTGGAAAGCAAATTTTGCTGAAATGTTTTTTGGGGGGCATGTCGCATTTAGGAAGCCCCTATAGTGCAAGAACAGCAAAAAACAAAAACACATGGCTTACTATTTTGGAAACTGCACCCCTTAAGGAACGTAACAAGGGGTACAGTGAGCCTTAACACCCCACAGGTGTTTAACGACTTTTCGTTAAAGTTGGATGTGTAAATAAAAAAATAAATTTTTTCACTAAAATGTTGTTTTTTTCTCCAAACTTACAATTTTTACATGGGGTAATAGGAGAAAAATGCCCCCAAAAATTTGTAACCCAATTTCTTCTGAGTATGGAAATACCCCATATGTGGATGTAAAGTGCTCTGCGGGCGAACTACAATGCTCAGAAGAGAAGGAGCGCCATTGGGCTTTTGGAGAGAGAATTTGTTTGGAATGGAGGTCGGGGGTCATGTGCATTTACAAAGCCCCCGTGCTACCAGAACAATGGACCCCCTTACATGTGACCCTATTTTGGGAAACTACACCCCTCATGGAATTTAATAAGGGGTGCAGTGAGCATTTACACCCCACTGACCTTTGACGGATCTTTGGAACAGAAGGCTGTGGAAATGAAAAATTTTATTTTTCATTTTTACGGATGACTGTTCAAAAAATCTGTCAGACATCTGTGGGGCGTAAATGCTCACTGCACCCCTTATTAAATTCCTTGAGGGGTGTAGTTTGCAAAATGGGGTCACATCTGGTGGGGGGCATTGTTTTGGCACCATGGGGCTTTGTAAACACACATGGCCTTCAGTTCCAGACACATTCTCTCTCCAAAAGCCCAATGGTGCGCCTTCTCTTCTAAGCCCTGTAGTTCACCTGCAGAGAACTTTACATCCAGATATGGGGTATTTATATACTCAGATGAAATGGAGTTACAAATTTGGGGGGCTTTTTTCCTATTATCCCTTGTGAAAATGAAAAATTTGGGATAACACCAGCATTTTTGTGAAAAAATACAAAATTTTCATTTTCACGTCCAACTTTAATGAAAATTCATCAAACACCTGTGGGGTGTTAAGGCTCACTGTACCCCTTGTTACATTTTTTTTAAATTTGTTTACGTCAGAACCGCTGTAACGATCAGCCACCCCTGTGCAAATCACCTCAAATGTACATGGCGCTCTCACGCCTGAGCCTTGTTGTGCGCACGCAGAGCATTTTATGTCCTCATATGGGGTATTTCCGTACTCAGGAGAAATTGCGTTACAAATTTTGGGGGTCTTTTTTCCTTTTACCTCTTGTGAAAATGAAAAGTATGAGGCAACACCAGCAATTTTTTTTTTTTTACAATAACATGCTGGAGTAGACCCCAACTTTACCTTTTCATAAGGGGTAAAAAGAGAAAAAGCCCCCCAAAATTTGTTAGGCAATTTCTCCCGAGTACAGAAATACCCCATATGTGGCCAAAACTGTTGCCTTGAAATACAACAGGACTCCGAAGTGAGAGAACACCATGCGCATTTGAGGCCTGAATAAGGAATAATTTGCATAGGGATGGACCCGGATGCAAGAATTAGACTTTCCTCCGATACCAAAATTACCCTACGGCAGTGTTTCCCAAACAGGGTGCCTCCAACTCTGCAACAGCTGGAGGCATACTACTAACAATCCCAGCATGCCCTTTCGCTGTCCCTGCATGCTGGGGGTTGTAGTTATGCAACAGCTGGAGGACAGCTTAACTCAGTGTTTCACAACCAGTTTGGAGACTACTGTGCAGTGGTGTCCAAACTGTAGCCCTCCAGATGTTGCAAAACTTCAACTCCAAGCATGCCCAGACTGTCCAGGCATACTGGGAGTTGTAGTTCTGCAACATCTGAAGGGCCAGATGTTACAGAACTACAACTCCCAGCATGCCTGGACTGGTGGTCTCCAAACTGTGGCCCTCCAGATGTTGTAAAACTACAACTCCCAGCATGCCCAGACAGCCTTTGGCTGTCTGGGCTTGCTGGGAGTTGTAGTTTGGCAACTCCTGTAAGGCAGCAGTGATGCTCACTTACCACTGATCTTCACAGCTGCCTTCACTGCTATCTCCACTGCTGCCTGCCGCCTATTCTGCCGCTGCCTGCCGCCGATCCCGCCACTGCCTGCCACCGATCCCGCCACTGCCTGCCACCGATCTCGCCGCGATCACCAGTCCCCCCACTCTGCCCCATCCAGGGTCGAGCAGAGCGGGGATTTCAACTTTACCCCCACCCCCAACTCCCATTGGTCAGTTTGTCCTAAATGATCAATGGCAGGGGATAGGGGATAGGGATAGGAGGAGCTGTCTCTGACAGCTCCGATCATCCCTATTTTCCGGGCTATCGGGTCAGAAGAGACCCAATCAGCCCGGAATCGCTGCGAACCCCGCAAGTCCCTTGCCATTGGTCAGTCACTTACTGACTGGCCAATGACAACAATCAGCAGCAGGGGACCATTCTGATTGGTCCCCAGCTGCATAGTGGCATTGGTCAGCTGTTCAGAACAACTGCAATGACGTTTCTATCACCATGCCACGGGACATGGTGATAGAAAATGTATTGGACGTTTATGAACGTCCATTTGCGTTAAGTGACAGGAAAAATGGACGTTCATAAACGTCCATTTGCTGGAAGGGGTTAAAGGATTTATTTATTTTTAATACTTTTTTGATCGCCAATGTTGGTCATTACAGGCAGGTGTCAGTTGCTGATAGAAGTGGGCATCTGCTGGTTATGGTGCAGACCCAACTCCCAAGCCCTCCCCATGACGTACATATGGGGAAGTTATTGTCATTAAATGTTTCCATGGCACACATTGCCATGATGCCTGAAGAAGCTGCGCATGCGCAGAGAAACGCGTTGCATTCAATAAATCCTTTGATTTTATCCTGCATCCTGACGGTTCCTTTCTGCGCCAGACAAACTCCTGATTTTATGGTCATCTCATCCTTGTTTCTACTCTACTAAGGAGGGCTGCAGTGGACCAATCTATACATTTCATGCTAGACCTTGTTGTGTGTGGGCCCACAACCAACTTCGGTAAGCGGCCTGGGATTACCTCCCTTCCCCCCACTCACAAGATCTGCTGATCCCGCACATGAGGCGCCTTCTCTCCTCTCTCTAGATGGCACACATTTGACATACATGTCAAAAGGTTACATTTACATTCAGGGTTTAGTGCTGAAACACTCACTGATTGGTAGATATAGCTGATTTTTGAACATTTAACCTATGTGCCCCTGATGGCAAGTTACATATGCTCATGTATGTCAATTTGGCTGTATTACCTTATTGGATGGATCATGCATTTTTTTTTGTATACTTATGTTCCCAGAGGTTCTGCTTTCTTGTGCACTATGAATGACTGTCATCTCGAGCATTTCCCAGAATTCTGTGTGGCTCGAGACAACAGGTGATCACAGGGAGCTTTGCTTCTTCTCTGATAAGCCAGCCCTCTGATGATGTCTGTGGCCCATGTCTACACTTCACTGTGCCTGCATTGAATAAATCCGCTGCTGTCACATGATCTCCGCACAGTCTGCAGATGGTGGGAATGTAGAGATGGTCCTCACGTCATCAGGGGACTAGCTTGTCAGGGAAGAAGAGAAGCCAAGACTTCTGTGATCACCTGATGTCTTGGGCTGCACAGGAAATGATCAAGACGACAATCATTTATAGTGCACAAGAAATCAGAACCTACAGGGGCATATACATACAAGAAAAACACAATCCACACACAATCCATCCAATATAGGTTATACAACCAAATTGACAATATAGATAACATGCCAGAAGGGGCACCTATGTTAAATGTTCAAAAATCAAGGATAACCTGAATAGTTTGCAAGCTGTGGAGTGAAGCTTGCTGCTGTACAATTCCACCGGTTGCATTTTATGTCACTCCTGTGCAACATGTCAAAAGTTTAATGAATGCATTATTATTCCGGGATTTTTTTTTTATTTAACCATACTACAGGGGCTTTAAAGTTAGTGTAGTTCATATTTTCGTTTATATAACTGTATTTGGTGGCTGGTCTTACTGTGATCTTAGCCCCGATGTTCATTTTCAGCAGCAAAAAAATCATTTTTTTCTAAGCCAGTGGCATACCAAGGGGGTGCCAGGGGCGGACTGACCGGCCGGTCCGATTGGACGTCTTCCGAGGGCCCGTCCGGGTTAAGGGCCCTCCACCTCTGCTACTGAGGATCCGGGACACTCGTCCCAGATCACCAGCAGACATCGCTGCCTTCTCCGGTATGCGCGGTACACACACATACAGGAGAAGGCGTCCCCTCTGTCTGAGCCCCATCTGCAGTTTACACAGAGGAGACGTGACCTCCGCCCCCACACCACACGCAGTACAGGCGCTGATGACATCACTCATTGGCGCCCATGCTGTGGAGAGAAGAAGACGCGGGCCCCTGCTGCTGAGGAGATCGCTGCGTGGGACATCAGGTGAGCATCATTTTTTTAAAACTCTGCCTATACCTATGGGGAAGAGGGGGGGTAACTCTGCCTATACCTATGGGGAAAGTGGGAGGTTGGTAACTCTGCCTATACCTCTGGGGAAAGGGGGGTAACTCTGCCTATACCTATGGGGAAAGTGGGGGGGGGGGGGTAACTGCCTATACCTATGGGGAAAGGGGGGGTAACTCTGCCTATACCTATGGGGAAGAGTGTGGGGGGGTAACTCTGCCAATACCAATGGGGAAGAGGGGGAGGGTAACTCTGCCTATACCTATGGGGAACGGGGAAGGGGGTAACTCTGCCTATACCTATGGGGAAGAGGGGGG
Organism: Hyla sarda; assembly: GCF_029499605.1. NCBI lineage: Eukaryota > Metazoa > Chordata > Amphibia > Anura > Hylidae > Hyla > Hyla sarda. Next base: position 142,588,456 of record NC_079196.1, read on the forward strand.
GGGGTAATTCTGCCTATACTTATGGGGACAGGGGGAGGGGGTAACTCTGCCTATACCTATGGGGAAAGTGGGGGATAACTCTGCCTATACCTATGGGGAAAGTGGGAGGGTAATGCTGCCTATACCTATGGATAAAGGGGGGGGGGGTAACTCTGCCTATACCTATGGGGAAAAGGGGTTTATCTCTGCCAATACCTACGGGGAAAGGGGGTGGGGGTGGGGGGGAACCCTGCTGCCTATACCTAAAGAGAAAGGGGGGTTAACTCTGTTCCTATACCTGTTGGGAAGGGGGTTTAACTCTGCTGCCTATACCTACAGGGAAGGGGAGGGGTTAACTCTGTGGTCTATACCTACAGGGAAGGGGGGTTAACTCTGCTGCCTATACCTACAGGGAAGGGGGGGCAACCTAAATTAATACCTGGATGCCTAACTCCTTACCTACATACCCAGCTACCTAACTATGTACATACCTGGCCTTCATACATGGCTGCCCAACATCCTAGCTAGCCCTCTACCTACCTGGCTTGTCACCTACCTACATATTTGGCTTCCTGATCTACCTACCTAGTTACCTAGAGTCATGGCCGTAAATGTTAGCACCCCTCAAATTTTTCAAGAAAATTAGGTATTTCTCACAGAAAAGGTAACACATGTTCTGCTATACACATGTTTATTCTATTTGTGTGTATTGGAACTAAACTAAAAAAAGGGAGGGAAAAAAGCTAATTGGACATAATGTCACACCAAACTCCAAAAAATTGCTGGACATAATTATTGGCACCCTTAACTTAATATTTGGTTGCACACCCTTTGGAAAAAATTACTGAAATTCAGTTGCTTCCTTTAACCATCAATAAGCTTCTTACACCTCTCAGCCGGAATGTTGGACCACTCTTCCTTTGCAAACTGCTCCAGGTCTCTCTTATTGGAAGGGTGCCTTTTCCCAAAAGCAATTTTAAGATCTTTCCACAGGTGTTCAATGGGATTTATATCTGGACTCATTGCTGGCCACTTCAGAACTCTCCAGCGCTTTGTTGCTATCCTTTTCTGGGTGCTTTTTGACATGTTTGGGGTCATTGTCCTGCTGGAAGACCCAAGATATCGTACGCAGACCTAGATTTCTGACACTGGGTTGTACAGTGCGACCCAAAATCCATTGGTAATTCTCAGATTTAATGATGCCTTGCACACATTCAAGGCACCCAGTGCCAGAGGCAGCAAAACAACCCAAAAACATCATTGAACCTCCACCATATTTCACTGTAGGTACTGTGTTCTTTTCTTTGTAGGCCTTATTCCGTTTTCGGTAAACAGTAGAATGATGTGCTTTACCAAAAAGCTCTATCTTGGTTTCATCTCTCCAAAAAACATTTTCCCAGAAGGATTTTGGCTTACTCAAGTTCATTTTGGCAAAATGTAGTCTTGCTTTTTTATGTCTCTGTGTCAGCAGTGGGGTCCTCCTGGGTCTCATTTCATTTAAATGTCGACAGATAGTTCACGCTGACACTGATGCTCCCTGAGCCTGCAGGACAGCTTGAATATCTTTGGAACTTGTTTGGGGCTGCTTATCCACCATCCGGACTATCCTGTGTTGACATCTTTCATAAATTTTTCTCTTCCGTCCATGCCCAGGGAGATTAGCTACAGTGCCATGGGTTGCAAACTTCTTGATAATGTTGCGCACTGTGGACAAAGGCAAATCAAGATCTCTGGAGATGGACTTGTAACCTTGAGATTGTTGATATTTTTCCACAATTTTGGTTCTCAAGTCCTCAGACAGTTCTCTTCTCCTCTTTCTGTTGTCCATGCTTAGTGTGGCACACACAGACACACAATGCAAAGACTAAGTGAACTCTCCTTTTTATCTGCTTTCAGGTGTGATTTTTATATTGCCCACACCTGTTACCTGTCCCAGCTGAATTTAAAGGAGCATCACATGCTTGAACCAATCTTATTTTTCCACAATTTTGAAGGGGTGCCAATAATTTTGTCCAGACCATTTTCGGAGTTTGGTGTGACATTACCCTTTTTTGGCTTAGTTCCAACACACACAAAGGGAATAAACATGTGTATAACAAAACATGTGTTACTGCAATCATTTTCTGTGAGAAATACTTCATTTTCTAGAAAAATTTCAAGGGTGCCAAAATTTATGGCCATGACTGTATTTACCTGGCTACCTACCTACCTGCCCTTTTACTGTGCAGGACACCAAGGAGGGCATTATTACAGTTTGTGGGCCTATAGATGGAAAGATTGTGTAGAGAAGGGCACTGAAAAAATGCTGAGTCTGACATGTTTGTCCTGCAGATGTTAAGAGATCCACATGGCGGTCTTATCCAGATGGTGAAAAGAAAAGGAAAGAGGACGCTGCTGATCAGAAGAGACGTAATTGTGAGTCCCAAAATTTTACTGTAATCACTTATATGGTATACACATCCTGTGTACAGCTGATATCTACAGCCATGATGTCCTGTATATCCCCTTAGGGACTCAGCCTATTTTCACCATGAGGACTCAGCAAATTTTAGTTTTTGCATTTTCGCTTTTTCCTCCTTCCTTTCTAAAAATCATAACGCTTTCAATTTTGCACCTACAGACCCATATAAGGGCTTGTTTTTTGCATCACCAATTGTACTTTAGAATATAACCTGCGGCAAAACCCCCAAAAAATTATTTGTGGGGTGAAATAAAAAAAACGCCATTTTGTAAATTTTGGGGGCTCCCGTTTCTACGCAGTGCAATATTTGGTAAAAATGACACCTTATCTTAATTCTGTAGGTCCATATAGTTACAAGGATACTCAATTTATGTACGGTAGGTTTTATTTTATTTTAAAAATTACTTAAAAAATTATAAACTACATGCACCAACATTAGTATGTTTAAAATTGGCCTCTTATGACCCCTATAACTTTTTTATTTTCCCGTGTATGGAGTGGTATGAGGGCTAATTTTTTGCGCCGTCATCTGTAGTTTTTATTTTATTTGTTTTGATGGGACTTTTTGATCGCTTTTTATTAATATTTTTATGGTATATGAAGTGACCAAAAATGCACAATTTTGGATTTTGGTATTTATTACGTGTACGCCATCGATCGAGTGGTTTTGCTAACCCAATATTTTAATACTTTGGACATTTACGCACGCGGCGGTACCACATATGATTATTTTTATGCTTTATTACATTATTTTATTTAAAGAATGGGAAAAGGGGGGGGGTGATTTAAACTTTTAATAGGAAAGGGGTTAATGAACTTTTATTAACATTTTTTTACACAATTTTTTAGCCCCCGCAGGGGGCTAAGACATGCAATCTTCTGATTGCATACACTGATCAGTGTTTTGCCATTGCAAAGCACTGATCAGTGTAACCGGCGCTCTGCTGCTCCTGCCTTCTGCACAAGCATGGAGCAGTAGATCGCAGATGGGACAACAGAGAGGCAGATGAGGACCCTCCCGTCATCCGGTAAGCTGATCGGGACATCAAAATTTTGTAATTAGAGGTAAGGGAGGGGGGTGTAATTAAGGAGGGGTTCGGGTGGGGGGTGCCAAATAAAAGGGTCCGCCCTGGGTGCCAAATGCTCTAGGTACGCCCCTGTTCCGGGCCTTTCCCAGGTTGCAGTGCAGCCTATGACAATGCATCACTAGTCAAGTGTTGAAAGGGAGCAAGGCTGTGCGTCAATTGGTGGATCAACCACTGGGTGGGAGGGAGATCATTCTCCACTGGGAACTGTATTTTCAAGCACAGCACGCATGGAATAGAGTCTAGCTGTGCTGCAATAGGTGGGGTGACCGATGTGTGGGAGGAAGATAATTCACCTCCCACCTGGGCATTGTTGATGGAGGGAGGGCACAAAAACAGGAAATAGCCAGTTCACACAAACAAGCCAACAGTGTTGTGGGGGACTCAGGACATGATTCATGTAGCATGTGTGTATTACATATATTCAGCCCAAGTACGGAGCTTTACCTTGCTCCTAATAGACACAGTCTTATATATCATGGGCAATAGTGCTGACTCAGTGGCACACTTTCAAATGTTAGTAAGATATGGAGACACTTACTATTAGATGCTTTTTTTCTTCATCTTTTTTATTTATACTTTCTTTTCATTTTTCACAAGGATAAAAAAAGTTCAAAAATCAGTAGGTTTCATTAGATTTTGTGCGCTGGCAGAGATCTTACACACCAAAAGAATCCATTGAGGTTTGAAGTGGTGCGTTCGGGGTGCGCCCCCTTACTCATACGTACTAAAACCTTGTTAACCATCTCTTAAGTAGTGCATATACAACTGTTAGTAATTACTATATTTCTTAATAGCATTCATTAGTTTCTTCAGTGTAATTGCAATACTTGTAAGATTTGTTGTAACAATAAAATACAATACTGACAAAAACGCTTTTAAACAATATACTTCAATTAAACCAGATGGAAAAATTTAGTTTAAAGGGGTACTCCCATGGAAAACTTTTTTTTTTTTTTTAAATCAACTGGTGCCAGAAAGTTAAACAGATTTGTAAATTACTTCTATAAAAAAATCAATCTTAATCCTTCCAGTACATTTTAGGGGCTATATACTACAGAGGAAATGCTTTTCTTTTTAGATTTCCCTGATGTCATGACCACAGTGCTCTCTGCTGACCTCTGCTGTCCATTTTAGGAACTGTCCAGAGCAGCATATGTTTGCTATGGGGATTTTCTCATGCTCTGGACAGTTTCTAAAATGCACAGCAGAGGTCAGCAGAGAGCACTGTGGTCATGAAATAAAAGAAATCTAAAAAGAAAAGCATTTCCTCTGTAGTATATAGCCCCTATAAAGTACTGGAAAGTACTTTTTTAATAGAAGTAATTTACAAATCTGAATTCGGGTAGAAAAACAGACATGGTGCACATCTACAATCTTGCATAATGATCTGATTGCTTCTCAGCATAATATCAATAACTAACAGGTTGTTAGTATACATTTTTGATCAAAAAGTACAAGCCCACTCGCCACGTCAAGGCCACCTATCCAGAGTGGGTCCCTAACGTCCCTAGCATAAAATGGCGCAGCACCTGGGCGGTGACCACCACCGCCGCAACACCAATGCCCACAGGGGGGAACGACCCACCGGCAGAGCGGCCCCAATGCCACTCAAACCAGTCTATGGGCCGCACCCCCCCGCAGACACGGCGCCACGGCAGCAACGGACACCGCACAGCACCACACCAGTGTGAACAAGGTGTAATGGCTCACTTACCATGCTCTCCCAGTCAGACTGGGAGGCTGCTAGGAAAGAAATGACCCATGTGTAGCTAACTACTACTTATATAGGGTTGGGCTGAGGGGGTGGGGAAGAGTGCAGACAACATGTTCAAAAAAAAAAAGGGGATAGAAATCACAGTGTGAATTTGGGTAGAAAAACAAACATGGTGCACATCTACAATCTTGTATAATGATCTCATTGCTTCTCAGCATAATATCAATAACTAACAGGTTGTTAGTATACATTTTTGATCAAAAAGTACAAGCCCACTTGCCACGTCAAGGTCACCTATATTGTGATTTCTATCCTTCCTTTTTTTTTTTTAACATGTGCTGCACTCTTCCCCACCCCCTCAGCCCAAACCTATATAGGTGGTAATTAGCCACACTAGGGCCATTTCACTCCTAACTGGGAGAGCTAGTCTGACTGGGAGAGCTAGGTAAGTGAGCCATTACACCTTGTTCACACTGGTGTGGTGCGGGGCGGCGTCCGTTGCTGCCGTGGCGCTGTGTCTGCGGGCGGGTGCGGCCTATAGACTGGTTTGAGAGGCATTGGGGCCGCTCTGCCAGTGGGTCGCTCCCCCCCGTGGGCACCTGTGTCGCGGCGGTGGTGGTCGCCGCCCGGTGCTACGCCATTTTATGCTAGGGACGTTAGGGACCCACTCTGAATAGGTGGCCTTGACGTGGCGAGTGGGCTTGTACTTTTTGATCAAAAATGTATACTAACAACCTGTTAGTTTTTGATATTGTGCTGAGAAGCAATCAGATCATTATACAAGATTGTAGATGTGCGCTATGTCTGTATTCTACTCGAATTCATAATTTACAAATCTGTTTAACTTTCTGGCACCAGTTGATAGTAATAAAAAAAAAAGTTTTCCACAATAGTACCCCTTTAACGCTGTTATCCAAAATGACTTTCTTTGCAATAAGGGCCTATGATTGATGGCTTCATTCTCACTCTTAGTCTAGTTTAGATTTTTCTGCTTGTCTGTCCTACATATATAACTCCACATGGGCATTTTAGTAAATAAATAACATTTTCTGAAGTGCAAGTAAAAAATTCTTTAGTTGGGATCTTATTTCTATTTTTTGGATGATATATGACAAAAAGAATCCATCAGCACTCCAAGTATCAAATTAAATGCAGTGTTTATTGACCCATGGTCAGCGGTGAATGCGATGTTTCAACAGCCTCAACGGTTTCAACGTTTTTTCTCAAGCATAAACTAGTGCTCAACAGTGTTACATTTTATCAGGTGTTCAATTACAAATTCCAATAAACCAATTACATAAAAATATCAGTATAAGCACATAAAAACATCATAAAAAAGTGAAAATACAATAACCATTAGTATATCAATATAGTGTGCTAGGCAATCAAGTGCCATATATTCTAGTCCAGTATTAATATTGTGCATATATAAAGTGCATTAATAAAGTGCTCCAGGTGTGCACATTAAAAACAATTTAGGAGCTGTAATGAGGGGGAGTGGGAAAACATACCTTCCCAGCCTGTTCGCACATGTAGTGGTGTTGTCAGACGCCATTATGTCCTCTACAGTTATCTGTATGTCGGCATTAGATCACATGATTGATCACATGCCTAGACTCCGTGACGTGTGTACACGCAACTGTGCACGCGCGGTCGCATCAGTGCTATCCGATGCTAACACGCATAGACACGCGCAAGTCAACGCTACCCACGTCCGCAAAGTTCATGTAAATATAAGAAAACTATATCAATGAAATTGTATATATCCTTTATCACGGTATGAGCCATGCTATTGTAAGTCTATATGAATATTTAAACACTAGTGTATGTCTATATAGTAGATAACAGTATATCAACTAGAATCGCACATTAGTGTATATGTGAATGTGAATAGGTACCTAATGTGATATGTGTGATTTATGTGTGTGAATAGAAGCCTAAATAGAAAAAGGGAAAAGAGGAAGGGAGGGGGGAAAAAGGAGGGGGAGGCACAAAGAAAAAAGAGAATGAGAAAGAAATGGGGTAAGAGAAGGAGGAAAAAGAGAGAAAAATAAATTGTGAAAGGTGCTGTGTTATCAGGGCCGGCCTTTGGGGTGTGTGAGCTGTGCGGCCGCACAGGGCGCCATAGCAACAGGGGCGCCTGGCAGCCGACACAGCTCGCATGCCACTAACATACTTGTCTTGGCAATCTCGGGGGGGGCGGCGGCGGCAATCTACTGCAGTATGCAGTAGATTGCCGCCGCCGCCCCCCCGAGATTGCCACCGCCACCCCCCCACCCCGAGATTGCCGCTGCGGCCCCCCCGAGATTGCCGCAGCCGCATAGAGATTGCCGCCGCCGACCCCACTCGGAACTCTATCATGGTGGAGCGGGAGCTGTCAGCTCAGCCGCTCCACCATTCATTCACCTTTCTCACACGCTGCTCCTTGCTTGCAGCGTGTGAGCCGCAGGGACACGTTCTACAGCTGGCTGGAGCGATGACGTCACATCATCGCACCGGCGCCCGGAAACCCATCTGGCTGGGACACTGGGAGCAAGCAGTAGAGCTTAGGAACCAGTAAGTGAAACTTGGGGGGCACATAAACGGGCGAAATTTAATGTGAAGGGCACCTCAATTCTAAGTTAAGAGCACACCACATGGGGAATTCTAAGTGAGGGGCACATGACAGGGGGGCATTATAAGTGTGGGGCACATGACAGGGGGCCCCCTGTCATGTGTCTCTTACATGTAATGCCCCTGTGCTGTGCCCCTCACATATAATGACCCCATCATGTGCCCCTAACATATAATACCCCCTGTCCTGTGCCCCACCCTTTTAATGCCCCCTGTCCTGTGCCCCACCCTTTTAATGCCCCCTGTCATGTGCCCACACTTATAATGCCCCCTGTCATGTGCCCCACACTTATAATGCCCCCTGTCATGTGCCCCACACTTATAATGCCCCCCTGTCATGTGCCCCACACTTATAATGCCCCCTGTCATGTGCCCCCCACTTATAATGCCCCTTGCCATGTGCCCCACACTTATAATGCCCCCCGTCATGTGCCCCTCACATATAATACCCCTGTCCTGGGCCCCTCACATAATGCCCCACAGGACAAAGGACATTATTATGTGGGAGGAACAGGACAGACAATGTTACTATGTGGTGGGCACAGGACGGGTCATAATTATTATATGTGAGGCACAGAATGGGGCATTATTTCTATATGTGAGGGGCACATAATGATATGCATTTCCTAGGTATATAGTATAATATTATGGAATTTCTCGGGTGGTACGGTTTTTATAGGCCATAATACGTTATGGTATTGTATTAAGAGGGTGCACTGAACTGTAAGGTTATATTCAGAGAGCGCAGTATGTGGCAGTATTATATTCAGAGGATACAGTGTGTGGTAGTTTTATATTCAGAGGTACGGTGTTTGCCAGAATTATATTCAGGGGATACAGAGTTTGGCAGTATTATAATAATTATAATTTTCATATAGAGGATCAGACTCCGCTGACATAGTGAGGAGCCATCTGGGCGTCAAGTTCTGCAGAGAGAAGATTTAGCTGGATCTGGTGGTATGTACCATCTGAATTAGATAAGGAAAGACTATAGAGAAGACGTCACCTGTAATCACTGGGGGCAGGGGGGGCGCCACAAGGTTAGCTCGCACAGGGCGCCTGAACACCTAAGGCCGGCCCTGTGTGTTATAACACAAATAGTGTAGTGTATTATAAATAGAGTAGTGTGAAAACAAAATCTGATGTTTAAAAAATGTGAAGTGTGAAAAATCTATAAAAAAAATCTATATATATATATATATATATATATATATATATATATATATAAAACTCAACGTGTGTGTGTGTATGTATGTATGTGTGTATGTTCCAGCATCACGTCCAAACGGCTAAAGATATTAACATGAAACTTGGCACACATGTTACTTATATGTCAACAACAAATATGGGATAGGTGATTTAACCCTTACTCACCCCCATTTGCCAGGGGCGGGGTTTATGTTTTAAGTCCCATACAAGTCAATGGGAAATATATGTTACTGCATAACTTCCAAACGACTGAAGATATTTCATTAATACTTGGTCACATGTTACTTATATGTCCACTTAAAATATAGGATAGTTAATTTAACCCTTAACTACCCCCATTTTTGAGGGTCAGGGTTTTTGTTTAAAGTCCCATGCAAATCAATGGGAAATGTATGTTCCCACATAACTTCAGTACAGCTGGAGATATTTCAATACCTGGTACACATATTACAGGGCGGGATAGGAGGTCGGGATGGGAGGTCGAGATAGGAGAACGGGATATGAGAATGGAATAGGAGGACGGGATAGGAGGTTGAGATATGAGGACATAATAGGAGGTCGGGATAGGAGGTTGAGATAGGAGGACGAGATAGGAGGATGGGATAGGAGGTCGAGATATGAGGACGGGATAGGAGGTCGACATAGGAGGTCGACATAGGAGGTCGACATAGGAGGTTGAGATAGGAGGTCGGGATAGGAGGACGGGATAGGAGGACAGGATATGAGAAAGGGATAGGAGGTCAGGATAGGTGGACGGGATAGGAGGTCGGGATAGGAGGTCGGGATAGGAGGATGGGATAGGAGGTCGGGATAGGAGGACGGGATAGGAGGCCGGGACAGGAGGTCGTGACAGGAGGTCGTGACAGGAGGTCGGGATAGGAAGTCAGGATAGGAGGTCGGGATATGGCAACAATATATGAGGACGGGATATGAAGTCAAAAGCTTCCTCCTTTATTTATTCTCCTTCCCAACAAGGATTAGGAAGGAAAAACCGGGCAGCGCCAGGTACTCAGCTAGTATATAAATATATATAAAAGGTGATAATGTGTACAGAGTACATAAAAATACATGCATAAAAAATTACGAAGGAGACATTTTTACATATTGAAAAAATTGTATATTATAAAATTGGTATAATTCATTGGTTCAGGCATAAAAGGGGTTGGTATCACTGTTTTTCATTTATTCTCCCACTCATCCTCCAAATCTGCAAGAGAAAAATATTTGTATCAGTATTCAACATCATATAATATCTTAAATTCACTAGTTATCACTGAATACCTATAAGCAGAAGACACACCCACAGAAAGGGCTTCCATCGTAAGTTATATATTTTTTTAGAGATCTTCAATAGATCTATCGGCTCCATTGGGGGACACAGACCATGGGGTGTATGCTGCTGTCACTAGGAGGTTTGACACTATGGCAACAAAAAAATTCGGCTCCTCCCAGCAGGATATACCCGCCTCCAGGCCCTGAGCTAATCAGTTTTAGCTTAGTGTCTGAAGGAGGATACAGACCAGGTCTTATGTTTTCTTATTTTCCTAGTTAGGGATGTATTAGTTTTTTATTCCTTTTTCTATCAGGTTTTCAGGTGGAGACTCAGGAACTGCGGCTCACTGTTTCCCCATTGCGATTGAGGGGCACAGACATTGCTTATATGTGCTGTTAACCCCCTCTCGCCAACGGTCAGCGCCTGGGCTTGTACCTCATGGGTCCGGGTCCCCCTATTACCTGCTCGCCTCGCTCGCACATGGTAGCTCGGCATGATGCAGGTGACAGAAAGCTGACTGAAGACCTCACAGAAGACTCCATTAGGTAAGTTCTTCTGACTGAGGTGAGTATATATTCCCTTTCTCCCTTAGGTGCAGACTTGCAACCTCTGGAGACCCTCAGTTTTTGGCCCACCTTTCAAGGTCTAATGGGGCTGGCCTGGACAAGGGGCTTTATCTTTATTTCTGGGGCGAGCAGTGGGATTTTTGGGTGAAGGGGCTCAGTTTGTTCACATGCATTCAAGCTTATGTGTGTCTGTTTTTACTTATGCGGCTGACAGCCGCGGCGTTTATACTGTGCGGGCACACAAAGCGGCAACTTACTTTCACTTTCGGCAGCAAACTGCTGCCGGTGAATATGAGTCTCGCCCGCTCACTTTTCTGCGAGCGCATATGCGAACAACATGTGCGCTCGGGGCAAGAAGCGGGCGCTATTACTGTATTTCTTCTCGGCACTTTGGCGGCTGGGGCGCTTTAGCTCCACCCACAGGGCCGCCGGAACTTACAGTAGGCGCGAATTGTCCTCCAATCAGCGCTGTGCGTGCGATTATAGGTGGCAGGGGCCAATCAGCAGTGCCCCTGCTCCTGGCATGCCCTTCTCTGGCTATTGGCTGTTTTTTTCTCCCTCTCTATTTACACTAGAGCAGAGTTCTCCTCACAGCAGCTGCCCTGGGGACACAGGCTCGGGTGAGAGAGTTCTTTTTTCAATATGTCCGTACCCAGAACTGTTCCTCCATCTAAACAGACAACTGGAGCGTTAGTATACCATTTTGTCTGTAAGAGTTGTAATTCCAAAATGCCTGGTTCTGCTGAACCCCCTTGCTCTGCCTGCTCCACTGCTCCCCCAGACCCCCTGGCACCTCCGGATGCTCTTGCTGTCCTGGTGGATTCGGCCGCCCGTCCAGCCTGGGTTTCTTCCCTATCCCAGTATATGGCTGACTTGACTCAAGTCTCCCGTTCGGTGGCTGAGGCCTCCCATGACGTGGTGTCTGCCCTATGCCGGCCCTCTAAAGGGTCCCGCTCCTCTTCTCCACATGCTTCACGCTCTCACAAGCGTACTAGGGGTGCTTCTTCTGACTCCTCCATTGAGTCTTCAGGTAGACGTGGGTCCCGCCCTCCTGTGTCATCTGGTCACAAACGTCGCTCCTCCAGAGAACGTTCCCAGAGTCGCCGCTCTGCCTCGCCAGAGCCGCGTACCTGATCAGGGTCGCCCCCCACCAGGGCTGCCTCCACTCGTTCACATTCTCCTGGTGAACTGGCGGATGAGGCTTCCGAATCGGCATCTGACTCAGAGGACCGCTCGGATACAGTTGAAACGGTGAACTCATTGGTTGCGGCCATAAGAGACACCTTTCACTTATAGGACCCAGGATCTTCGGAGGTGACTCCTGAAGTATCCTTTCATCGTGCTAAACCAGCACCTCAAATGTTCAGCTCTCACGCTGAATTTGACACCCTTCTGGAATCCGCATGGAGACATCCTGACAAGAAGTTCCTGGGAATAAAGAAGGTTCAAGCGTGTTATCCATTCGCCAAGGACCTTGTCTCAAAGGTGGTTTGCCCTCCCTCTGTGGATCCACCAGTTTCCCGCCTCTCTAAGGCTACTACACTGCCGCTAGCAGACGCGGCTGCCTTCAAGGATCCAACGGACAAGAAGGTGGAGTCCTTAGCGAAGTTTGCCGCTGAAGCAGCAGGCTCTTCCCTGCTTCCCACCTTCGCCTCTGCATGGGTGTCCAAGGCCCTAACGGTGTGGTGCTCACAACTCTGTCAGGGTATCCTGGTGGGATCCTCCAGAGGATCTGTCTGCTTTGGTTCTCCAATGCTCTAAAGCTGGGGACTTTCTGTTTACCGCTTCTATGCAGTCAGCCCGTTGTGCAGCCTTTGCTGTTGGTCACCTAGAGGCCCTCCGCCGTTCCATGTGGCTTAAGGCATGGGATGCGGATGCCGCCTCCAAAAGGTCGCTCATCGAACTTCCTTTTACTGGTACCCGTCTTTTTGGCAAGCGCCTTGATGAGATTATCTCTGAGGCGACAGGGGGTAAGAGTTCCTTGTTGCCTCAAAATAAGGCTCGCACTACTTCCCAGAGGAAGTCCTCTTCCTTTCAGTCCTTTCGGACTTTTGGCCCCAATAAAGGGTCTGGGCAGGCTCCTTCGCGGGACAAGAAGGCTCCCTTGTTCCGGGCGCGCCCGTCTTGGAAGTCGGACACCAACCGTTCTGGCCGTTTTGCGGCCAAATCGGGCAACCGCAAACCCACTTCCACATGAAGTGAAGCCCCCACCCGCAGATTTTTCTTGGGTGGGAGGCTGTCTCTTACTTTTTCGAGACATATGGACCACACACATTCACGACTCCTGGGTCAGGGACGTGGTGTCAAACGGATACCGCATCGAATTTGCCTCCCTTCTGAGGGATCGATTTTTTTCAGTCCCGGACCCCCCGGTCTCCTTATCTTGCGAAGCAGTTTCGGGAGGCCCTCCAGTCCCTACTTCAAGTCATTGTCCCCGTTCCTCCAGGGGAACGTTTTCAGGGTTTCTATTCCAATCTTTTTGTGGTCCCCAAGAAAGGCGGTTCTGTGCGGCCAATCTTGGATCTTAAGCGCCTCAACCGTCTTCTTCTCATCTGACACTTCCGAATGGAATCTCTCCGTTCAGTAGTGGCATCCATGGAACAAGGGGAGTTTCTTTCTTCGGTGGACATCAAGGATGCCTACCTCCATGTTCCAATATTTCCCGGCCATCAGCGGTACCTCCGCTTTGCGGTTCCGGAGGGGCATTTTCAATTCGTGGCCCTCCCCTTTGGTTTGGCCACTGCTCCTCGGGTCTTTACCAAAATCCTTGTGCCAATGATAGCTCTGTTGCGGTCGAGAGGAGCCTCAGTGATCCCTTACCTGGATGACATTCTCATCAAGGCTCCCACCAGTGTCCAGACTCTGGAGAACGTGTGATCTCACAGAGCATGTAGGACCTCTTAATAATGATAATGGGGAAGCTTGTCACAGGCGATAAAAAGAAAGCAGAGCTACTGAATGGGTTCTTTCGTTCTGTATATACTAAGGAAGAAGGAACTGACATTGGACAGGTCAGTGCTGGTAACACATCATGTAATGTACTGAACTGGCTTATTGTAGAAATGGTACAAGGTAAGTTAATTAATATAAATGTAAGCAAATCTCCAGGGCCAAATGGATTGCACCCAAGAGTTCTTAGAGAACTAAGTTCAGTAATATCTGTACCCCTGTTCATGATATTTAGAGATTCACTGGTGTCTGGTATTGTGCCAAGGGAATGTGGTGCCAATCTTCAAAAAGGGCTCTAAGTCTTCTCCAGCAAACTATAGACCGGTAAGTTTAACGTGCATTGTGGGTAAATTGTTTGAAGGACTTATAAGGGATTACATACAGGAATACATAGGGGATAATTGTATTATAAGTGATAGCCAGCATGGGTTTACTAAGGATAGAAGTTGTCAAACCAATCTAACTTGCTTTTATGAAGATGTGAGTAGAAGCCTTGACAGAGGAATGGCTGTGGATATAGTGTTTCTGGATTTTGCTAAAGCGTTTGATACTGTCCCTCATAGACGTCTGACAGGTAAGTTAAGGTCTTTTGGTTTGGAAACTTTAGTTTGTAACTGGATTGAACACTGGCTCATGGATCGTACCCAGAGAGTGGTAGTCAATGATTCGTACTCTGATTGGTCCCCGGTTATTAGTGGTGTACCCCAAGGTTCAGTACTGGGCCCGCTGTTGTATAATTTATTTATCGATGATATAGAGGATGGCATTAACAGCTCTATTTCTATCTTTGCAGATGACACCAAGCTTTGTAGCACGGTACAGTCTATAGAGGATGCGTATAGATTTCAAGATGACTTCGATAGACTAAGTGTCTGGGCATCCACTTGGCAAATGAGGTTCAATGTGGATAAATGTAAAGTTATGCATCTGGGTACTAATAACATGCATGCGTCGTATGTCTTAGGGGGATTAAACTGGCAGAGTCACTGGTAGAGAAGGATCTGGGTGTACTTGCAGATCAGACTACAGAATAGCATGCAATGTCAGGCTGCTGCTTCCAAGGCCGGCAGGATATTGTCATGTATAAAAAGAGGCATGGACTCGAGGGACAGGGACATGATACTCCCCCTTTATAAAGCATTGGTATGGCCTCACCTGGAATGTGCTGTTCAGTTTTGGGCACCAGTCAATAAAAGAGACACTGTGGAGCTGGAAAGGGTGCAAAGACGCGCGACTAAACTAATATGGGGCATGGAACATCTTAGCTATGAGGAGCGATTAAAGGAGTTACAATTGTTTAGTCTTGAGAAGAGACGTTTAAGGGGGGATATGATAAATGTATATAAGTATATTAATGGACCATACAAAAAATATGGAGAAAAACTGTTCCAGGTTAAACCCCCCCAAAGGACGAGGGGGCACTCCCTCCGTCTGGAGAAGAAAAGGTTTAGTCTCAAGGGGAGACACGCCTTCTTTACCATAAGAACTGTGAACTTATGGAACAGTCTACCTCAGGAACTGGTCACAGCAGGAAAAATTAACAGCTTTAAAACAGGGTTAGATACATTCCTGGAACAAAATAACATTAATGCTTATGAAGAAATATAAAATCCCATCCCTTCCCCAATATCTCGCCACACCCCTACCCTTCAATTCCCTGGTTGAACTTGATGGACGTATGTCTTTTTTCAACGTACTAGCTATGTAACTCTCCAGACCTTGGATCGCTTCGGGTGGATGGTCAACCGGGACAAGTCTGTCCTCTTTCCCACCCAGTCTCTGATCTTCTTGGGACTTCAATTCAACACGGCCTCTGCCCGGATTTGCCTTCTGCTGGACAAACATCTGACTCTCCTGTCAGGAGTCCGCTCCCTTCAGACCCAGGTCCCAGTTTCCATCCGCATTTGCATGTAAGTCTTGGGTCGGATGGTAGCGGCCATGGAGGCCGTGCCTTTTGCTCAGTTTCATTACCGCCCCCTTCAACTGGTGATTCTCTTTCGATGGGACAGATCTCCTCTCTCTCTCTCGATCACAAGATTGCTCTCCCTCTTCGGATCCATCAGTCTCTGCTCTGGTGGCTCCGCCCCCCTCTTCTTCTTCAGGGGCGATCATTTCTTCCCCTCCACTGGCAGGTGGTTACAACAGATGCCAGTCTGTCGGGCGTTGTGTTCAGGGACTGGACGGTTCAAGGCCTCTGGTCTCCCCGGGAAGCCCTTCTTCCGATAAACATCTTGGAACTGAGGGCAATTCTTCTTTGTCTTCTTAATTGGGAGTCCCTGCTTCAGACCCACCCAGTCCGCGTCCAGTCGGACAACGCCACAGCCATAACTTCAATAACATCAATCGGCAAGGCGGCACTCGCAGCTCGGCAGCCATGGCCGAGGTGACAAAGATTCTCTTCTGGGCGGAAAACAAGGTCCCAGCCATTTCAGCGATTCACATTCCAGGTGTGCTCAACTGGGAAGCGGACTTCCTCGGCCTGTCCTCAGCCGATCCCGGCGAGTGGTCTCTACATCCAGAGGTCTTCGCGCAGATCTGCGACCCCTGGGGCATTCCAGACATGGACCTCTCGCGTCTCGGCACAATCGGAAGATTCTTCCATTTGTGTAAAAGTCCCGGGACTCCCTGGCTCTAGCCACGGACACCCTAGTGATTCCTTGGTCGGAGTTGCCCTGCCCTATCTGTTCCCTCCCCTTCCGCTCCTTCCCAGGGTTCTGAGGAAGCTGAAAGCGGAGGGCATTCCCGCCATGCTGGTAGCTCCAGATTGGCCCCGAAGGACGTGGTACGCCGACGTAGTCAGGCTCCTGGACGACGCTCTGTTGTGCCTTCCACTTCGTCCGGCCCTGCTGTCTCAGGGTCCTCTATGCCACCCCAATTTGCAGTCGCTGCATTTTACAGAGTGGCGGTTGAGACCGCGGTTTTGAGAGCCCGCGGTTTCTCTTCCCAAGTCATTCGCACCATGCTCAGCACTCGTAAGCCCTCTTCGGCGAAAATTTACCACCGTACCTGGCGGTCTTATTTTCGTTGGTGTGAAGCTCAGGTTTTGTCTCCTATTACTTTTTCCGTTCCCCGTCTTCTCTTCTTCTTGCAGTCGGGATTGAAACAGGGGTTATCTCTCAGTTGCCTTAAGGGCCAGGTTTCGGCCCTTTCTATTCTTTTTCAGCGTCCTCTGGCTTCTAATTCTCATGACCGGACTTTCCTTCAAGGAGTGGCGCATGCTGCCCCTCCTTATCGGTCACCTTCTCCCCCTTGGGATTTAAACCTGGTTCTGGGTGTCCTACAAGGAGCCCCCTTTGAACCACTTAGGGAGGTGTCCCTGCGCCTCCTTTCTTGGAAAGTGGCATTTCTTGTTGCTATCACCTCCATTCGGAGAGTGTCTGAATTGGCAGTTCTCTCCTGCCGTTCTTCGTTTCTGGTGATTCACCAGGACAAGGTTGTCTTCCGGCCAGATCCTTCCTTTTTGCCTAAGGTCGTATCGGCCTTTCATCTCAATGAGGACATTGTCGTTCCGTCCTTTTGTCCCGCTCCTTCTCATCCCAGGGAGTGTTTACTCCACAAACTGGATGTGGTTCGGGCTGTTAGGTCCTACCTCTCTATCACCTCTTCCTTTCGTCAGTGCGATTCCTTTTTCGTCCTTACGGAATGTCGTCGTAAGGGACAACCTGCTTCAGAGGCCACCATTTCTCGTGGATCCGGTCTGCCATTTCAGAAGCCTATCGCTGTAGGGGGAAGATCTCTCCCTTCAGGGTTTTGGCTCATTCTACCCGTTCTGTTGGTGCATCCTGGGCTCTCCAGAACAAAGCCTCGGCCTCGCAGATTTGCAAGGCGGCTACCTGGTCATCTTTACACACCTTCTCGAGGTTCTACCGGGTTCAGACCTTTGCATCGGCTGATGCTAGTCTGGGCCGTAAAGTGCTGCAGGCGGCAGTGGAACAGCCGTCTGCCTGACTGATTATCTGCCCACCCAAGGGACGGCTTTGGTACGTTCCATGGTCTGTGTCCCCCAATGGAGCCGATAGAGAGAAGGAGAATTTTTATGCTTACCATAAAATCTCTTTCTTGAAGGATCCACACAGCTTCCGCCCTTTTTGGGTTCCTCTTTGGTTCTCTGTCCAAGGGTGTGTTCAGTTATACTTTTTCTTCTGGTTCTCGGACAGTTCGTGTCTTTTCCTTGACCTGTCAGTCCTCTCCTATTGCTCTGGAACTAAAACTGATTAGCTCAGGGCCTGGAGGCGGGTATATCCTGCTGGGAGGAGACGACTTTTTTTTGTTGCCATAGTGTCAAACCTCCTAGTGACAGCAGCATACACCCCATGGTCTGTGTCCCCCAATGGATCTTTCGAGAAAGAGATTTTACAGTAAGCATAACAAATCTCCTTTTTTTTTTTTAAATGACAATTTTCTCAAAACAATCATTTTACTCTCAACAAGATTTTTTCTCGCTTGATAAATGGAGGTAGTTACCACAAAATCGACATTCATGCCGATATGGCGTAAGGAATTCAACTCGTGAATCCAAAACAATTCCCTTTTCTTTAAGCGACTGACCCTGTCTCCCCCACGTTTTGATGGGGGGACATGGTCAATCAATACAAATCAAATGTCCCGTTCTGTATGACCCACCTCAACACAATGTTTTGACACAGGCAAGTCCATACAGGCTTTCCGTATTGAGTACCTGTGTTGGTTGAGGCGGGTCCGGAACTCTAGAGTTGTCTCTCCGACATACAGTTTCTGGCAGTGGCAAGAGAGTACATACACCACATAACTTGATATACAAGTGAGGTAGAATTTTATATTATACACTCTGCCAGTCAAGGGATGTCGGAAACTTGGGCCTTTATCCATCAGAGGGCAACATGAGCGACAAGGGAATTAACCTTTTTTTTACTAACAAATGCATGCCCTGTTCGTACTTTTGTGTCTATGGAAGCATCTGTCTTCACTAGCTCGGTTGTTGGAACTCGGATATGTCGGGAAAGCAATCGCGAAGGATAGGCCAGTGTTTCCGTAGGGTTCTGGCTATCAAATTAGATTTCTCGTTGTAGGTAGATATAAACGCAACTCGGGCTGGTTTACTCTCAGTTCTAGTGGTTTGTCTGAGAGTATGGCGATCCATAGCCAACACTCTCTCCTTACTCTGTTGCAACAGTCCTGCAGGATAACCTCTTTTTAAGAAATTCTTAGTCATCTTTTGTAGGGCGGGTTCAACTTTTTCCTCCAGTCCTACGATGCGGCGAACTCGCATCATCTGACTGGTAGGTAGGGACCTAACCATTGGACACGGGTGATAGCTGTCAAACCGCAGGACAGCATTGCTGTCAGTCGGCTTCACAAACAGATCTGTCACTAGACGATTGTTTTGAATAGTCACAAGTGTGTCCAAGAATTGTACCGATGTTTTTGAATGTGTAAGAGTAAATCTGATATGGGCATTCATGTTATTCAGAAATGATACAAAATCAAAACGTGCCTGTTTCGTATTTGTCCAAATCAAAAAAATATCGTCTATGTAACGCCACCACCCCAGCACATGGCTGGAGTGGTGGCTCACATAGACAAACATTTCCTCCAGGGCCACCATGAACACATTGGCGTACGTAGGCACCACGTCCGTGCCCATGGTGGTCCTGGAGATCTGAAGATAGAACTTGTCATTTAACATAAAATAGTTGTTTTTTAACACAATGTCCAATAGCTGTAAAATAA
Source organism: Hyla sarda (assembly GCF_029499605.1). Classification (NCBI taxonomy): domain Eukaryota; kingdom Metazoa; phylum Chordata; class Amphibia; order Anura; family Hylidae; genus Hyla; species Hyla sarda. The sequence continues at coordinate 142,608,017 of NC_079196.1, forward strand.
AGGGACATTTTTCTGCAGAAAAATCAGACATAATTGCATTCTGCACTGCCTCCAACCCCGATGGGGGATGGAGGTGTACAGTGATGTCACATCCAGAGACGGCAGAATGGCATTGGGAGGTATAATGATTGACTCAATCCTATTCAGGAAATCTGCTGTATAACGAATATATGATTTGGATCGAGATGCATACGGTCTCAGCACCTGATCCAGGAAAATAGAAATATTACTGGTTATTGATCCCCTCCCGGAGACTATGGGTCTTCCGGGAGGGTCCACCAAAGATTTGTGAATTTTTGGGAGTACATATAATAACGGAGTAATTGGGTGTGTTACGGTCAGAAAATCCAATAGGGGTTTGTCAATCAGTCCCTGTTCAAAAGCAGTTGATAAGCAATCTTGATCTTGATCTTGCGTGCAATTTGAATCCTAGGATCAGCATATAATTCTGTATAAATATCAACATCTCTTAGCTGGCGATTAACTTCTGCCAATTCCAACTGAAACCAATTTGGTGAGTATATTAAACAGAAGTTTAAACCCTTCGCTAGCAGTTGCATTTGAGTTTTAGTCAATTCAGTCGATGAAATATTTACCACTTTTTTCTGTGTCATTTTGGTTGGTTGTGCCTTCGGATTGTGATTCCCTCTGGTTTTTGGAGCTCCTACTACTGATTACACCAATAACCGGGTCTATACGTGGGGTCAACAGATCCCCACAGCTAGGAAACCCTTGAAGAAACCAATGGAAACCCAAGTGGATTCTTCTGATAAAACCAAGGTCTCTAACAATGTATCTACATTTGCAGATCCTGTTAACCATGATTTTTTAGGCTCCGGTCAACATACCAATGACGCCCCACCCGACAAGGAGGTCGGCGCCATAGGAGGAGCTCCATAAACCAGAGGGAATCACAATCCGAAGGCACAACCAACCAAAATGACACAGAAAAAGAAGTGCTAAATATTTCATCGACTGAATTGACTAATACTTAAATGCAACTGCTAGCGAAGGGTTTAAACTTCTGTCCAACATACTCACCAAATTGGTTTCAGTTGGAATTGGATTGTGCACAATTTTTCAGAAAGCTTAAGTTAAAAGTGTGGTTTTCACAGAAACCTGGGGCCAGTAACCCTGTGGTTGACAGGGGGTTATCAAGTGGATTCAGGGCTTCTGATTATGACCTACAGATAAGAAATAACTTTAATCCACAAGTAAACTCAGGTGCCATTGAGACATTTTGTAAATTGGTGAAACATGATATGGACAGAATTCGTTCTGGTGATCAGGAGGATGTACATAAATTTAATCTGACTAAAGCTCAATCTGTTGCCTTGAATGGACTGGTCCATGACCACAATTTGATCATCAAACCCGCTGACAAAGGCAGATCAATTGTGGTCATGGACCGGTCCAAATATCTAGCAGAAGTTAATCGCCAGCTAAGTGATGTTGATATTTATACAGAATTATATGCTGACCCTAGGATTCAAATTGCACGCAAGATCAAAGATTGCTTATCAACTGCTTTTGAACAGGGACTGATTGACAAACCCCTATTGGATTTTCTGACCGTAACACACCCAATTACTCCGTTATTATATGTACTCCCAAAAATTCACAAATCTTTGGTGGACCCTCCCGGAAGACCCATAGTCTCCAGGAGGGGATCAATAACCAGTAATATTTCTATTTTCCTGGATCAGATGCTGAGACCGTATGCATCTCGATCCAAATCATATATTCGTGATACAGCAGATTTCCTGAATAGCATTGAGTCAATCATTATACCTCCCAATGCCATTCTGCCGTCTCTGGATGTGACATCACTGTACACCTCCATCTCCCATCAAGCAGGTTTGGAGGGAGTACAGAATGCAATTATGTCTGATTTTTCTGCAGAAAAATGTTCCTTTATTTTACAGCTATTGGACATTGTGTTAAAAAAAAAACTATATTATGTTTAATGACAAGTTCTATCTTCAGATCTTTGGACCGCCATGGGCACGAACGTGGTGCTTACGTACACCAACATGTTCATGGCATCCCTGGAGGAAACCTTTGTCTATGTGAGCCACCACTCCAGCCATGTGCTGGGGTGGTGGCGTTACATAGACGATATTTTTTTGATTTGGACAAATACGGAACAGGCACTTTTTGATTTTGTATAATTTCTGAATAACATGAATGACCATATCAGATTTACTCTTACACATTCAAAAACATCGGTACCTCAAGGGCCCAATGCTTCCCATCACTGATAACCCTATGTTTCCGCCGGGGCTTTGCTCGGGTGGTTTGTTACGTAGCCTTGGGCATACTCCCTTATGTTTCACTCATGTACTCTCCCCCACGGGCCTTAAGTTTGCCGCGGAGTTGGGTGGGGACGCAACTTCCCAGGGAGGTGGATCCTTCTGGTATTTCCAACTCCAGCATTTCTATGCTTCTATTAAGCATTCCATGAACTTGCACAGAGGACTGACTGCCTTTGAGCTGTGTCTGCTGAAACCGGTACCCCCTCATGCCATAGGCTTTCTCTATCGCATGTTGCTTTCAAAACGCACCTCTTCGCTGCCTTCTTTTTGTACTGCGTGGGAGCGGGAATTGGGGTCCACTCTAACCCCCACTCTGTGGACTAAAGGTTTCCGCCTCACACATAAATCTGTCATAGCTACAAAAGCTCAAGAAACTAACTATAAAATTCTGACGCATTGGTACCGGGTCCCAACTCAGCTTCATCGTTGGTACCCCTCTGTCTCTGAGGCTTGTTGGCAGTGCGGGGGGTCTGCGGGCACCATGACTCATATTTGGTGGGGCTGTCCACTACTCTCGTCCTTTTGGACCTCTGTTCTCCGGACTATCCGAGAGGTCACTGGTATATCGGTACCTAACTCCCCTGAGGCTGTTCTTCTGTTTAGTTTCCCTATGTCCTCCACCTCATTCCATAAGGCTCTTCTGAGTCATATGTTACAAGCTGCTCGCACAGTCATAGCTCGCAAGTGGCGTTCTTTGTCACCTCCCTTAGTTGGGGAATGGTTGGAGGAGATAGGGACAACCCAGCGCATGGAAGAACTACTGGCCCTTACACCGGAGGACTATGACCACTATGCTGCAACCTGGCTTGAGTGGCTCACATTTCAATCCTCCCCTAATTTTCAGACCTTATTAACACCGGCCACTCCTGCCAACCCATGATCGCCTCTCCTCCCATTCCTCCCTCTGCTCTCTTTCCCGTTCCCTCCCCCTATTGTTTCCCCCTACTGTGTGTGGTGTTCAGTATTGTCTGTCGTCTTATTCCTCGGTCTCCCCCTATGTCTTTGTTTGTTTTCTTTCAATCTTTGTTTGGTCCGCTCCTTCATTTTTTACTCCCCTTCTGTCTAGTCTGCCCTTTGGCTAACTTTTACTTGTTCACCTCTTCTGTTCCTTCCCTGATAATAATGTTAGATTATCCCTTTTGCTGTTAGCGTTTTTCTAGGGCGGTTTAGCCCGGCCCCCCCTCCCCCCTCCTCCTAGTCTGATGGTTACTGTAGCAATGATTTCTATCTATTACTCACCTGGTTGTGAGATTATGCTGCTTCATTTCTAAGCTCAGGTGTTGTTTTTCTGACTAAATTAGACAGTTGATCTATGACAATGTATGGTTGCCTTGTTGGGCTTACATTACTTATTCACTTGCATTTGTGTTTTTGTTCCTTATTGTCTATGCTGTGATGTTATCCCACTGACTAGCATAGGATGTTGACTTGCTGTAATTTAATGCTGCCTTGATGAGTAATACCATCTTAGCTGAGTATGTATTTTCTGCACCATTTATATGATCCGGATTTGTGCTGTTATTTTGCTACGTGAACAGATTTGTACCCTTTCTTTTTTCTTCCTTTGTATGGAAATGCTATTTCTGTATACTTGTTTTTCTGTTTTCTTGTTAAAATACAATAAAACTTTTCAATAATAAAAAAAAAAACATCGGTACAATGTGACTATTCAAAACAATTGTCTGGTGACAGATCTGTTTGTGAAGCCGATGGACAGCAATGCTGTCCTGCGGTTTGACAGCTATCACCCGTGTCCAATGGTTAGGTCCCTACATACCAGTCAGATGATGCGGGTTAACCGCATCGTAGGACTGGAGGAAATAGTTGAACCCGCCCTACAAAAGATAACTAAGAATTTCTTAAAAAGAGGTTATCCTGCAGGACTGTTGCAACAGAGTAAGGAGAAAGTGTTGGCTATGGATCGCCATACTCTTAGACAAACCAGTAGAACTGACAGTAAACCAGCCCGAGTTGCGTTTATATCTACCTACAACGAGAAATCTAATTTGATAGCCAGAACCCTACGGAAACACTGGCCTATCCTTCGTGATAGCTTTCCCGACATATCCGAGTTCCAACAACCCACATTGATGTCGTACCACAGACCTCCAAATCTGCGGGAAAAGTTAGTGAAGACAGATGCTTCCACAGACACAAAAGTACGAACAGGGCATGCATTTGTTAGTAAGAAAGGTTCATTCCCTTGTCACTCATGTGTGAGTTGCCCTCTGATGGATAAAGGCCCAAGTTTCCGACATCCCTTGACTGGCAGAGTGTATAATATAAAATTCTACCTCACTTGTATATCAAGTTATGTGGTGTATGTACTCTCTTGCCCCTGCCAGAAACTGTATGTCGGAGAGACAACTCTAGAGTTCCGGACCCGCCACAATCAACACAGGTACTCAATACGGAAAGCCCATATGGACTTGCCTGTGTCCAAACATTGTGTTGAGGCGGGTCATACAGAACGGGACATTCGATTTGTATTGATTGACCATGTCCCCCCATCAAAACGTGCGGGAGACAGGGTCAGTAGCTTAAAGAAAAGGGAATTGTTTTGGATTCATGAGTTGAATTCCTTACGCCCTATCGGCATGAATGTCGATTTTGTGGTAACTACCTCCATTTATCAAGCGTGAAAAAAATCTTGTTGAGAGTAAAATTATTCTTTTGAGAAAATGACCTTTTAAAAAAAAAAAAAATTCTATCTATTGAAGATCTCTAAAAAAATATATAACTTACGATGGAAGCCCTTTCTGTGGGTGTGTCTTCTGCTTATAGGTATTATATGATGTTGAATACTGATAAAAATATTTTTCTCTTGCAGATTTGGAGCTAAGGATGAGTGGGAGAATAAATGAAAAACAGTGATACCAACCCTTTTTATTCCTGAACCAATGAATAATTGTTTGATTTATACCAATTTCATAATATACAATTTATTCAATATGTAAAAATGTCTCCTTCGTAATTATATATTATATTATCACCTTTTATATATTTTTATATGTATTTATATATTTTTTGTATATTTTTCACACTTAACATTTTTTACACATCAGATTTTGTTTGCACACTACTCTATTTATAAAACACTACACTATTTGTGTTATAACACAGCACCATTCACAATTTCTTTTTCTCTCTTCTTTTTTTCCTCCTTCTCCTTCTCTTACCCTATTTCTTTCTCATTCTCTTTTTTCTTTGTGCCTCCCCCTCCTTTTTCCCCCCTCCCTTCCTCTTTTCCCTTTTTTCTATTTAGGGTTCTATTCACACACATAAATCACATATCACATTAGGTACCTATTCACATTCATATATACACTAATGTGCGATTCTAGTTGATATACTGTTATCTACTATATAGACATACACTAGTGTTTAAATATTCATATAGACTTACAATAACGCAGCTCAGACCGCGATAAAGGATATATACAATTTCATTGATATACTTTTTTTATATTTACATGAACTTTGCGGACGTGGGTAGCGTTGACTTGCGCATGCGTGTGTCCATGCGTGTTAGCATCGGATAACACCGATGCGACCGCGATTGCGCGTGCGCAGTTGCGTGTACCCATGTCAAGGGGTCTAGGCATGTGATCGATCATGTGGTCTAATGCCGACATACAGATAACTATAGAGGATGTAATGGCGCCTGACAACGCCACTACATGTGCGAACAGGCTGGGAAGGTATGTTTTTCCACTCCCCCTCATTACAGCTCCTAAATAGTTTTTAATGTGCACACCTGGAGCACTTTATTAATGCACTTTATATATGCACAACATTAATACTGGACTAGAATATATAGCACTTGATTGCCTAGCACAGTATATTGATATACTAATGGTTATTGTACTTTCACTTTTTTATGATGTTTTTATGTGCTTATACTGATATTTTTATGTAATTGGTTTATTGGAATTTTTAATTGAACACCTGATAAAATGTAACACTGTTGAGCACTAGTTTCTGCTTGAGAAAGACGGTGTGAGGCCGTTGAAACGTCGCATTCACTGCAGACCATGGGTCAAAAACACTGCATTTAATTTGATACTTGGAGTGCTGATGGAATCTTTTAGTCTTGGATATCTATACTTGGTCTGCGACTGGGAGCACGTTACCCTCCACGGGCACCCGCTATTTGCATTTGATTGAAAAGGTGTGCTGCTTCTACCAACGGTTCCTATATACATATATATTTATATATATATAATAAACGAAAGACAACCGCACTCCCATAAGATGCAAAAAGGTTAGGTCTTTATTCACACAAGCATGAAGGTGGCCACCTTCAAGCTTGTGTGAATAAAGATCTAACCTTTTTGCATCTTATGGGAGTGCGGTTGCCTTTCATTTATTACTTGGGGAGATTCGTGACCGGGATCTGCAGCAGCTGAATGCACCCTATCACCATTGTACCTACCCTGCGAGTGCTGCTCTCTTGGACTTTTTTCTATTTATATATATATATATATATATATATATATATTCTCCTTTAATTATTCCACTGCAATGATGACAAGGCAAGGAAAGAAAACGTACATTTTCTTGAGGATGATAAAAAGGTTTGTTGGTCTTTTTTCTTTTTTGCAATATCTCCTCTTACCAATAGATTTCCTAGAATTTTTCCTTTATAATGAGGTCTACCAAAACAGGCCCCCACATTTGGGATCTGCCCTAAGTAACCCCCAATATTTATTCACCCTTTTTTTTATCAGATTGATATGCCTATCATAAGCTTCTATAAACATAACTCAATTCGTTTTTTTGCTTTTCTCTATTTTTAGTTTTCAATAATTCTGTTCTGTCAAGCACAGCAACTTTGTCAATGAAACCTACTAATGTTTGAACTTCTTTTATCCTTGTGAAAAATGAAAAGAAAGAATAAATAAAAATATAAAGAAACAAAGCATCTAATGGTAAGTGTCTCCACATCTGACTAACATTTGAAAGTGTGTCGCTGATCCAGCAATATTGCCCATTAAATATAAGACAGACTCAGGACATGGCCATTTACCACTAACACAAGCACAGATCCTTGGTAAGCATGTTCATTACTGCCTGGTAAGTAAGTACTAAAGTCATGTTGGATAACCGCTTTAAAGGGGTACTCCGCCCCTAGACATCTTGTCCCCTATCCAAAGGATAGGGGATAAGATGTCAGATCGTGGGGGTCCCACCGCTGGGAACCCCTGCAATCTCTCCTGCAACTCCCCTGTCATATCCTGCATGGAGGGAACTTCATTCCATGTTTGATGAAGGGTGATAGAGGAGCCGGAGTATCGTGACATCACGGCCCCGACCCATTGTGATGGCCCACCTCTCAATGCACGTCTATGAGAGAAAGGTGGCCGTCACGCCCACTCCAATAGACCTGCATTGAGGGGGCGGGTCATGACATCATGAGAGGACAGGGCCATGAAGTCTCGATACTCTGGCTCCTGTATCGTTCGTCATCAGGCATGGAGTGAAGTTTGCTCCATGCAGCAGATCACAGGAGGTGCTGCAGGAGAGATCTGGGGGGGCTCCCAGTGGCGGGACCCCCGCGATCAGACATCTTATCCCCTATCCTTTGGATAGAGGATAAGATGTCTAGGGGCGGAGTACCCTTTAAGTCTAAACACAAACTCTTTCATCAGGAACCCTTCCTATGGGATGAAACTCTCGCTGGCAGTAGATAGTTTTCCTTTGTCTGGAGGAGAGATAATTCTTCCCTTCTTCCATGGAGCACTGCCTAAAAATAAAATAAGTTCCCATACACCTTGAGAATCAGTGCCCCCCACCCCCTCCCCCAATACGTATCATGGATATAACTAAGATTTAACAGGCCTAAAAGCACAGTCAAGGATGGTTTCCAACCATTTGTAGCATTAGTTAACCAAACTGCAATAATGCAAAAAGTAGTGCAACTATTTTTAACTGAATCAGTCATCAAGGGATGCATAAATAGTGCCATATAACAGATAGCATAAGAGGAAGAGATAAAGAACAAACAGTGGGTTTATCTTTAATGTTCTGTTGGCCAGATTACGACATTGACTCCCTTGTCAGCTTCCTTAATCCCCAAGGATTTGTATTTGCACAGGCATCAATTGTTTAGATTTAGTCATATTATTGTGTCTATGTTTGTCTAATCTTAAATTCTGAATGTCCCAGGCCACAGCATCAAAAAATATCTGTACAGCTGGAAACTGTTGTAATGATGATGATGACTGTGATGGTATATTGAGAGAAACCTCCTCCTACCTGAATGTTACCACACAGCAAATCCAGTATGTCAGTGGAACACTTGTCAGTCACTGATGGGTATAGGACAGGAGTACTCAACTAGTGGACTGCAGTTCAAACCCAGACCATAGCCCTTAATTGTCCAGAGCAGCAAGCAGCACCTCCTATCTGCAGATTCCTGCCTACCCCAGCTGGATTGGAGAACATCGTAAAGAGGGGTCTTATCTTCCTGCATCCCATTGTATTGGTGTCTTTAGGACACTAATACAACTGAATAGACAAAAGCTGGCTGAAGCCAGTAAACACTTTGCTCCCTGCCCGACTGCTCAGCATTCCCCTATTATGCCAGCATGATCAACACTGCCTGCATCATTCTGTTCTGGTCAAGCCTGACTAAAAGAGGCCAACGCAGCAATGCAACAGATGAGTATTCTCATGGGGAAAAGATATTTAGAGGTGTAAATAGCAGCAGCAAATACAGCGATCGGTACTCCATTCACGGCTAGCAGCTAGGCATGTGTAACCAACTGTTGTACGCACGAGAAATGTCCCGATGTAGCGGTGCACCGTATAGCCTCTATTCAGGTGCTAACACCCCCAAAGAAGAGCTTCACTAGCATAAGTACAAATGCAGCACAAGGAGACGTACAGGGGAGCACTCAAAGAGTCCACTCACGGTTACAGTGCCAGGATCTTCTTTATTCAGGTGCAGTTAAAACATCAGCTGGACGCCAGGTTCCCGTAGCAGGGTAAGCAGCTTTCACACCCGCACAAAGGGCGCTTCTTCAGACCACCTAGTGGTGGTCTGAAGAAGTGCCCTTTGTGCGGGCGTGAAAGCTGCTTACCCTGCTACGGGAACCTGGCGTCCAGCTGATGTTTTAACTGCACCTGAATAAAGATGATCCTGGCACCGTAACCGTGAGTGGACTCTTTGAGTGCTCCCCTGTACGTCTCCTTGTGCTGCATATTTAGAGGTGTGTTCACTAACCTGAAGCTCTCCAGTTGTTGTTAAACTGCAGTTCCCATCATGACCATCTGTCAATGCACGATGGATGTGTTTAGTTTGCAACAGCCAGAGAGTCACAAGTTGGGAAACAAAGATCAGCAGTACTCTTCCCCCAGCAGGGGCAAAGTTCATTAGAGGAAGCAGTGGCACAGTACATTAGAGGGACACATTTATTTTTGGGCAGAGATAAATACACAATTGGATATCTGTTAGGGTATAAAAGCCCCCCCCCCCCCAAGATAACAAGTTTGCCCCCCCTGTTAGAGACATGTCAATATTGTGGCATGTGGCAAGATCAGTTGACCCCTACATCCTAGAAATGCAGCACTTAATAAAGGAATAAGTTGTTCTCAGAGACAGAAATAAAGGGAAATCTGGTACTTAACTTCTTATCCTCTAACCACAGCAAAGGTAATAATTCTCTAAACACAAGGGGTCCATTTGCTGGGACCCCAAGATCTCCTGCTCTCCTCGTGTATGGTGGGGGTTGACGTGCTCCCTTCCATGCACTATCTATAGGAGAGCTGGAGATACACAAGCTGTCGTATAATTTATACACGAAGAAGTGAAGGTACTTTGGTACAAAAGTGGTCAGCAATTTCTGCTGATCCCTTTTTAGTAAATTTTGGTACCGCGGTATTCAAGAATTTAATAATGCTGGATGACGGTAATTCCCTTTTTGGTGATGGATGGTGGTTCCTTTTAGTAGCCAGACCATAGGAGTATTGCCGTTTGGATTATCTTTACCTTTCTGGGACATTTTAACTCATGGCAAATAATACTCAGCTTCACTATCACTCTCACTGTCATCCTCCCTACTCCTACTACAATCAGACACATCCGTCCTCTCACCACACTCATCATCCTCATACACAGATGATTTAACCCTATTAACCCTCTCTGCAAATGTGCCATGGGTTTTAGAATGTTGTGGATAACCTGCAGCCTGGAATGCAGCCATAGCTTTACTAATTTGGTGTATTTGGGCTTGCATTACCTTCATATCCGAGCGGTAGCTCTCTAGCAGGTTATGACTAGTACCTAGATCCGGTTTAGTCTCTTGTGTGTCGGATGGTGGGTTTTCTATGTGTTGATCTGTGTGAGTTGGAAGACTTAGGAATGGATTACTACTGGACAAACCACCATCCTCATGGGTTACAGTGGATTTAGGTCTGGCACCACACCAGTCTTAACTTATTGGTCGGATAATTAGTTCCGTCTGTAGACGTTGTACCTGCAACTTAAGTGACTGTGATTCCTGTTCAAGTGTAGTATTGTCAGACTGAAGCCGGTCATTGCAATTTTTTAAGTCAGTGACCGTCCCTTTTGTTGACTCTAAGTCCATATTTTACTGATCAATAAGATCTTGTAATTGACTTATATGTTCGTTTTGTTTTCTTAACCGATTACTGGCTACAATTGTAGTGTAAAGAAGTAGTGGAGATAGGTGCACAATAAGACTGTCTCAACGTTTTCCTTTGTCAGAGAGTAGAATCAAAGGCGGATGACCAGGGAGTCAGGAGTTTGTCTGGCGCAGAGAGGAACCATCAGACAGCCAAGTAAAATCAATGGATTTATTAGATGCAACGCGTTTCGCTGCGCATGCGCAGCTTCATCAGGCATGACAAGGGGAGGCTGGTAACAGGTATATATACCTCCAGGAATTAACCATTAGAGTGCTTTTTGAAAAGAGTTGTTACATAGAATTACATATCCATATGACAATATATGAAAAAAATATATAAATAAACAGAAATCACAAAAATAATAATAAGACAGCAATAAGAAAGCACAATGCAATCCTATAAACATATGTATATAAATATATATAATATAATTATAATTATCGCATGTGATGTGAATGTAACACCACAAGCGACTCAAGAAATCGCACCGCTAAATCGCCGGTGTGGCATTCAACAGCACAAGTTGGATATTATTTCAAAAAATATATATGATATAAAGAGTCATGTCAATTGATTCAAGAGATAGAAAAATTATTATTTAATTGTATATCGCTACCTTATTAAAAAATAAAATAGTAAAAAGTAAGTGACAGTGCGATAAACCAAACCGCAACTGATCAAAAAGGAAATGTATGAACACTACTTAGAGAATAAGATGAACTCAATTAACTAATGCGGTATTGAATACAGCAACCGGCGAAAACGCGGGGTGTGAATATTCGTACAAGAATCCAGATTAACAAACAATAAATAAATTAAAAATGCAAAAATGTTTATATGTAAAAAAGAAAGGAAAATAAACAAAACTTAGATAATAAAACATAAAGAATAAATAAATACACCGTGGGGTGCTCCAGGATGAACAGTACAGAAGGAACAAAGAAAAAATCAAGGTATAATATTTTCAAAATTAATCCATATGGAAAGATGGGAAATTTTTAAATCCCAAATTGTCAAATTATTTAACTGTATCGATACATTCATTAAAACCTTGAGGGTGCAAAGTATGTAGTTTGTGAATCCAAAAGGATTCGCGATTGTTCAGTCTTTGTATTCTATTGGGTAAATGAGTGGGGATAGTTTCTAAAATAATTAATTTTAAAGTTTCAGTGTTTTTTTGATGATAGAGAGTAAAGTGACGGGAAAGACTATGCAACAAAAAACCATGTTTTATGTTCCATCTGTGTTTGTTCATCCTGGAGCGCACCGTTTGTGTGGTACGGCCAACGTATTGGCGATCGCAACCACAGGTTAATAAATAGATAGCAAAAGTGGTGTCGAATCCTTAATTTTAAATGTTTGTTGTGTAAAAAAGGAAGAAAAAGTATCAGTTTGGATAATCCATTCACAACAGAGGCAGCGACTTTTTTTACAAGGAAAACAATATGGTTTAATAGAACAGGAATTCTGTGGTGTACGATATTCGGAAAATCTGCTGGGGGCTAATAAATTGCTGAGATTTTTGGAACGTCTGTAGGTGACATTAGGGACTGGGGTAATTAATTGGTTTAGAATTTTATCATTTTGGATAATGGACCAATTTTTAATTAATATTTTTCTAATATTAGATGCCTCAATATTGAAATTCGTAACAAAATTGTATCTAAAGGGGTTATGAAGCTGATTAGAACTGGATTTTTTTGAAATAGATGTAACCAAATCAGATTGTTTTTTATCTTTCACCTTCATATATGCCTTAGTAAGAAGCGATTTAGGATAGCCCTTTTGTATAAAGCGTTGTTTTAAAACCTCAGCTTGAGAGATAAAATCTGAATCAGAGGTGCAATTTCTACGAATTCGTAAATATTGGCCGAATGGCACCCCTCTTAGCCAGCTTGGATAATGTGCACTGTCGAACTGTAAAAAACTGTTAATATCGACAGATTTGAAAAAAGTCTTCGTAGAAATAGTGCCATCGACTGTTTTATGGATGTCAAGGTCTAAAAATTGGATGGAATTTTCTGCATAATGCATAGTAAATTTTATACCCCATGTGTTAGTGTTCAACTCTTGTACAAAGAGGTCATTCTATGTAACAACTCTTTTCAAAAAGCACTCTAATGGTTAATTCCTGGAGGTATATATACCTGTTACCAGCCTCCCCTTGTCATGCCTGATGAAGCTGCGCATGCGCAGCGAAACGCGTTGCATCTAATAAATCCATTGATTTTACTTGGCTGTCTGATGGTTCCTCTCTGCGCCAGACAAACTCCTGACTCCCTGGTCATCCGCCTTTGATTCTACACCTATCCAGGAGGGCTGCAGTGGACCTGCCTTCATATTTCTTCTGCTCCTAACCTTGTTGTGTGTGGGCGCACAACCAACTTCGGTAAGCGGCTTGGGAATCACTTTCCCCTACCCCCACCTGCAAGATCTACTGATCCCGCACATGAGGCGCCTTCCTTCCTTTGTCAGAGAGTGTTACATGTGTTGTATATTTTCAAATCCCAGTGCCTGGTGCCCACACATCATCACACTCTGACTCAGCACATGCCTTTAAGTTAGCTACCCATGCATCTACATCATACTTCAAATCCAACCTCTCATTTACATATTGAGTAACATCATAAATTAATTTTTCAGGAGTGGAAAGCATTTTAATGGGGTAGCTAAAGCCTCTCCTAAGCCCAAGTCACTATCGGTTACACTCATCTTAGTACCTATACTGTCTACACAGAAAAACAAACCAAGTATAATCAACAAATTGCAATCACAGAATTATTAATGTGTAATTTTTTGCGCCATGATCTGTTCTTTTTTTTGATACCACATTTGCATATAAAAAACTTTTAATACATTTTTTATATATATTTTTTAAATAAAATGTATTAAAAAAGTAGGAATTTTGGACTTTTTTTTTTTCGTTCACGCCGTTCACCGTACGGGATCATTAACATTTTATTTTAATAGTTCGGACATTTACGCACGCGGTGATACCAAATATGTCTATAAAAAAAAATTTTTACGCTTTTTGGGGGGAAAATAGGAAAAAACGGACGTTTTACTTTTTTATTGGGGGAGGGGATTTTTCACTTTTTTTTTACTTTTACATTTTTTTACATTTTTTTTTACACTTGAATAGTCCCCATAGGGGACTATTCATAGCAATACCATGATTGCTAATACTGATCTGTTCTATGTATAGGACATAGATCAGATCAGTGTTTTCGGTGATCTTCTGCTCTGGTCTGATCGATCACAGACCAGAGCAGGAGACGCCGGGAGCCAGACGGAGGAAGGAGAGGGGACCTCCGTGCGGCGTTATGAATGATACCAAATATGTCTATAAAAAAATTTTTTTACGCTTTTTGGGGGGAAAATAGGAAAAAACGGACGTTTTACTTTTTTATTGGGGGAGGGGATTTTTCACTTTTTTTTTACTTTTACATTTTTTTACATTTTTTTTTACACTTGAATAGTCCCCATAGGGGACTATTCATAGCAATACCATGATTGCTAATACTGATCTGTTCTATGTATAGGACATAGAACAGATCAGTGTTTTCGGTGATCTTCTGCTCTGGTCTGATCGATCACAGACCAGAGCAGGAGACGCCGGGAGCCAGACGGAGGAAGGAGAGGGGACCTCCGTGCGGCGTTATGAATGATCGGATCCCCGCAGCAGCACTGCGGGCGATCCGATCATTCATTCAAATCGCGCACTGCCGCAGATGCCGGGATCTGTATTAATCCCAGCACCTGAGGGGTTAATGGCGGACGCCCGCGAGATCGCGGGCGTCGGCCATTGCCGGCGGGTCCCTGGCTACGATCAGCAGCTGGGATCAGCCTCGCATGACACGGGCATCGCTCCGATGCCCGCGGTTATGCACAGGACGTAAATGTACGTCCTGGTGCGTTAAGTACCACCTCACCAGGACGTACATTTACGTCCTGCGTCCTTAAGGGGTTAAAGGGGTACTCAGTTGAAAAACTTTTTATTTTAATTTTTTTTAAATCAACTGGTGGCAAAAAGTTAAACAGATTTGTAAATTAATTCTATTAACAAATCTTAATCCTTCCAGTACTTATTAGCTGCTGAATACTACAGAGGAAGTCCTTTTCTTTTTGGAACACAGAACTCTCTGCTGACATCACAAGCACAGTGCTCTCTGCTGACATCTCTGTCCATTTTAAGAACTTTTCCTTTTCATAAGGGGTAAAAGGAGAAAAAGCCCCCCAAAATGTGTAGTGCAATTTCTCCCGAGTACGGAAATACCCCATATGTGGCCCTAAACTGTTTCCTTGAAATTTGACAGGGCTCCAAAGTGAGAGAGCTCTATGCGCATTTCAGGACTAAATTAGGGATTACATAGGGGTAGACATAGGGGTATTCTACACCAGTGATTCCCAAACAGGGTGCTTCCAGCTGTTGCTAAACTCCCAGCATGCTTGGACAGTCAGTGGCTTTCCGGAAATGCTGGGAGTTGTTGTTTTGCAACAGCTGCAGGCCCTGTTTTGGAAACACTGCCGTCCGATATGTTTTTCATTTTTATTGGGGGGGGAGGGAGAGTGTAAGGGGGTGTATATGTAGTGTTTTACCCTTTATTGTGTGTTAGTGTAGTGTAGTGTTTTTAGGGTACATTCGCACTTGCGGGCGTTTACAGTTAGGAGTTTGTGCTGCGGTGAAAATTTGTATCAGCCCAAACTTGAAGCAGAAAACTCACTGTAAACTCACCCGTGTGAATGTACCCCGTACATTCTCATGGGGGGGGGGCAAACCCCCAGCTGTTACAAAACTTCAACTCCCAGCATGTACTGACAGACCGTGCATGCTGGGAGTTGTACTTTTGCAACAGCTGGAGGCACACTGGTTAGAAAACCTTCAGTTAGGTTCTGTTACCTAACTCAGTATTTTCCAACCAGTGTGCCTCCAGCTGTTGCAAAACTACAACTCCCAGGATGTACTGATCGCCGAAAGGCATGCTGGGAGATGTAGTTGTGCAACAGCTGGAGGTACGCAACTACAACTCCCAGCATGCCGAGACAGCTGTTTGCTGTTTGGGCATGCTGGGATTTGCAGTTTTGCAACATCTGGAGGGCTACAGTTTAGAGACCACTGCACAGTGATCTCCAAACTGTGGCCCTCCAGATTAGAAATGAGCGAATCGAAGTTGACGAACCCGAATTCATTACGAATTTCATGAAAAATTCGATTTGCAACGAATACGAATATCGCCGCGATTCTATCGCACAAATTGCTTCATTAAACTCCATTTTACAGCGTTCCAGCCTATTGGAGACCTAAGATGGCGGATCCACATGTGAGTACATGGGGCAGGGGATTATGGGAGGGCGGGAAACAGCGACAGGAATGAAGGTAGGCGGGCTGACCCTGAACCACATGTGAGATGCAGCCTATCAGTGTTCACTGACCCCTGTGATGTCACAGCCCTTATATAATCGGCGGCCATCTTGCCTCTCTTCATTTCATCTATGCACTCAGATGGAGAGGACGGGACTGCGTGTGTGTGAATAGCTCATACCACAGCGTTACACTGAAACTGCTAGTCATATCAGCATTAGGAAAGGCAGGAGTGCAGAGTGCTGTGCTGTAACACTGAGAAGGATAATTGATTGCTAAAACTCCTATTCACGTTATTGAGCATTGCAGCAGAGAGGGGCAGATAGCTGTCAGCTGCCTCATACTGATCTCCAAGTTGCCTGAACTTTCTGAAGCATCTTATCTCCTCATTTTTCAGCCCAATTGAGTTTATTTTTATTTGCTCCACAAATCTTCTGCTGCTCAGAATTGTGTGACAGAGTGCAAGTTAGGTTTTGTGGTGCTGCACTGTTGGGTCCTGCTGCTGTTCAGAAATAAGTCATATCAGTGTGGACTTTAGTGCCTTTTTACCATTTTTCACCTGTTACTCTGTCTCTGTGCTAAATTCAGTGTTATACCACACGTTATACACCTGCCGGAGTATTAAAGAAAAAACTTTTTCCTGCGTACAAATACTCTTAACAGTGGCCTTATCATTGCAAAGGGCCTACATACAAGCAAATAGCGTACCATATACCACCTTTTTTTCTGTCTCTGTGCTAAATTGAGTGTTATACCACACGTTATACACCTGCCGGTGTATTAAAGAAAAAAAAGTTTTTTCTGCGTACAAATACGCTTAACAGTGTTCTTAATATTGCAAAGGGCATACATACAAGCAAATAGCGTACCATATACTACCTTTTTTCTGTCTCTGTGCTAAATTAAGTGTAATACCACACGTTATACACCTGCCGGTGTATTAAAGAAAAAAAAAGTTTTTCCTGCGTACAAATACGCTTTTTCAGTGTCCTTATCATTGCAAAGGGCCTACATACAAGCAAATAGTGTACCATATACTACCTTTTTTTCTGCCGCTGTGCTAAATTCAGTGTTATACCACACGTTATACACCTGCCGGTGTATTAAAGAAAAAAAAGGTTTTCCTGCGTACAAATACGCTTTTTCAGTGGCCTTATCATTGCAAAGGGCCTATATACAAGCAAATAGCGTACGATATACTACCTTTTTTCCTGTCTCTGTGCTAAATTCAGTGTTATACTACACGTTATACACCTGCTGGTGTATTAAAGTAAAAAAAAGGTTTTCCTGCGTACAAATACGCTTAACAGTGGCCTTATCATTGCAAAGGGCCTAAATACAAGCAAATAGCGTACCATATACTACCTTTTTTTCTGTCTCTGTGCTAAATTCTGTGTTATACCACACGTTATACACCTGCCGGTGTATTAAAGAAAAAAAAGAAAAGAAAAAGTTTTTCCTGCGTACAAATACGCTTAACAGTGCGCTCATCATTGCAAAGGGCATACATACAACAAAGGAGTGTACTATTTACTACCTGTTTTTCTGTCTCTGTGCTAAATTCAGTGCTATTCCACACATTAGTATACACCTGCTGGTGTATTTAAAAAAAAAAAAAAAAGTGTTTTTTCTGCGTAGAAATACGCATACCAGTGCGCTCATCATTGCAAAGGGCATACATACAACAAAGGAGTGTACTATTTAGTAACTGTTATTCTGTCTAGGGCCTATATACTTTGAAAGGACAGCCGTAAGTAATCGCCTGCTGCTGTTCTATACCCTCATAAACGCACTAAGTATGTCAGGCAGGGAAGTGCCAGGACGTGCACAGAGAAGGGGCAGAGGCCGACATACGTCAGGCAGAGTTGGCAGCAGACTTGGGGCGAGTGGCAGCAGGAGTCGCAGCAATTGGCCTGTGCTCCCGTTAACACCCAGCGGTCATGTCGTCGACCCATCTCTCCTCGTAAATTGGTTTGCACACTCATCCCCATCATCACAAGTGACATCTGACAACCCCAGTCAAGAGTCGGTGGGTTCCTCAGACACAACCCTCAGTTGGCATGGCCCGGGAGCAGTTCCCGTAATACCATTGCCTTTGTCCTATACTGTTCCCTCTCCCAAAGAAGTATCTCATGCTTTGGGTTCAGCTCCACTATTTAGTGAGGACGATGTACTAGCGGACAGTCAGCAGCTAATGGGCAGCCAAGAATGTGAGGAGACATGCGTCGCTTGCTCCGCAAGGCAGGCAAGTAGTGATGCGGAGAGTGACGTGGGAGGCGATGTTTCAATTGTTCAGGGTCCTGAGGCAGACACTTTGTGGAACACGAGGAGGGCAGAAGCCGGGGCTTCATCATCATCAGGAGAAGAGATTTGCTCTTTGTCTATGAGGCAGCAAGACGGTAACACGGTTGGCAATCAGCGTGGTGGTGGCAGTAGTGGAAATTCAGGAGCCAAACGTGCAAGGGGGAGACCACCTGCTTCGCGGTAAGCTACCATTCAGGGAGGTGCCAATAGCAGTGAAATAGTGCAGAATGCGGGTGGGAAAATCAGCTACTCTGCGGTGTGGTTGTTCTTCATAAAGAATCCGGAGGACCTTAGCGTAGTCACATGCAAAATCTGTCGGCAGAAAGTGAAGCTTGGCCAGGGTCCCAATCTCGGCACCACGGCCCTGCGTCAACACATGATTCGCCACCATAAAGCGGCCTGGGATAACCGTGGCTCGGATGTAGTGGTCCAGCCTGCCGCATCACCCAGTGGCCATTCGCTCCCTCCGTCATCCAGCCAAGGCTCCACCACCTCAGCCGAAGGGAGCATTGTGTCAATCCGTCCTTCTTGCGCTCCTGCTTCTTCCGCTCGTAGTCAGCCATTCCGCCAACAATCGATTGGCGAAGCCATGTCAGAGAGACAATAGTATGCGCCCACTCATCCAACGGCGCAGAAGTTGAATGTGCTCCTGTCCAAGTTGCTGGTGTTGCAGTCCCTCTCTTCCCAACTGGTGGACTCTGCAGCTTTCAGGAGATTGATGGCTTGTGCCAAGCCGAGGTGGAGAGTCCCAAGCCATCATTTCTTTGCGAAGAAGGCAGTAAACTGTAAACTGCAGATGACCATGTTGTGGTAGTTACCATGGATACCCAAGTGATGTGTGAGCTAACACATAGGCCCAACAGATTCCAAGAAGGCCAGAATCACCAGCGGCACCACCTACGGTTGTCAGGTTACCCGGATTCAGCAAATACCAGAGTCCAAAATGATGCAGGTTTATACTGTTAATTTTCAGTTTATCGTTACAGTTGGTGTTATTCCATGTCGGAAGGGACGCAGCTACAGCCAGTGGGGTAACTAGAGACAGGCAGGCAGCTATGTGCAACAAAGGTAGGCGTGTTGTTTTCATATGCAGATCTGAAATATTGTCTTATATGCAAGAGGAGGAGTGATGGGGGTTCAGGCAAAAGCCAGGCTATGGATTGCATTGCTAAATGCTCCATCAGAGTGCAATGGTCTCCTGTCCTTTTTTTAAGTGATGATGTGGGTTTAGCCTGTGCTGTATGTATGTATGGGTGGCTGACTGCCACCCACCCACCCAGAGAGTGTATGGGAGGCTGGTTGGCTGCCAGCCTTCCTTCCATTCCTATGAGTAATGTGAGTGCTCATGAAGGGGACATGGTTGGGTCCACCCCTTTCCCGGTTATCCTCTCTAGGCCTTTTGGCTTAGATAAAGTGTAAAAAAAGAAAGGATCTTGCGACAGATCGCATCCTCAGGCACGTTTTTTTTTGTGTGATTACTTGCACTTGGGTGACTTGTGAGCACATACTGATACGTTCCCTATCTGGGGACCATAAATTAAATGGATTTTTGAGAAAGGGAGCTGATTTGGAAGCTTGCTTCCATCGCCCTATGCATTGACCCGATGTGGCAGTATCTTTGGGTAGTGAACAGTGCACCACCCCATTCCAGTGTTAAACAAGAAAGATTCTCATTTAATCCTCCGTGGGTGAGAGTTTGAGAATTGGAGACCAAAATGAAGAGTTGCACTGACTGGTTTATGAACGTCTATTCATTTAGCGTTTTAATGACCATGTTTGCACACTGGTTTGTGTAAAAAAAATAAAATAAAACTAAATAATAATAATCTAGCACACCTGTGCAGGTTTGACATGACATGACAGGTAGCTGTCTTGTGGGTGGTGCTGAATCCTGTTAAATGACGTGAGGGTCTCATGCCTATACACAAGGGTGTGTCATTGCTGTTGCTTGACCATGCATTGGTTTCTGTGGTCAGTGAATGATAAAAACAAAATTTACCATCCATTGATGGATGGGAAATCCGCCATGAGGCATTTGTTTTTAGAAACTGCTGCTCACAACCAATGTTGCAATGGAGTGTCTCCATCTGCTGGTGGTATTGGAAAGGCTTTAGTGCTATGACAGGGTCTGAAGAAGAAGAGAAAGAAGAAGACGGAAAAAAATATATTAAAAAAGAAAAAGAGAGAGAGAGAGAATGACTTAGTGAGCAAGTGAGTGAGAGAGTGAGAGTGAGTGAGAGTGAATAAGTGAGTGAGTGATTGAGTGAGTAAGTGAGTGAGTGAGTGAGTGAGAACAAATGAGTTAAAGCAAGTGAGTGAGTGAGATCGAATGAATGAAAGTCTGAATGACAGAAAGAAAAAAGGATGAAGAAAGAAGCATGAAGAAAAAAATATGTATATGGAGTTGCAGACATGAGTGCAATCTACAAAGCCATTGCGGCTGATCCTCATGGGAGGATTATTGCACCAGGACCCTTAGCACTTTTAAAATGCCATTCAATGCCACTTCTAGGGCTAGATGTAAACTGCAGATGACCATGTTGTGGTAGTTACCATGGATACCCAAGTGATGTGTGAGCTAACACATAGGCCCAACAGATTCCAAGAAGGCCAGAATCACCAGCGGCACCACCATCGGTTGTCAGGTTACCCGGATTCAGCAAATACCAGAGTCCAAAATGATGCAGGTTTATACTGTTAATTTTCAGTTTATCGTTACAGTTGATTGTTATTCCATGTCGGAAGGGACGCAGCTACAGCCAGTGGGGTAACTAGAGACAGGCAGGCAGCTATGTGCAACAAAGGTAGGCGTGTTGTTTTCATATGCAGATCTGAAATATTGTCTTATATGCAAGAGGAGGAGTGATGGGGGTTCAGGCAAAAGCCAGGCTATGGATTGCATTGCTAAATGCTCCATCAGAGTGCAATGGCCTCCTGACCTTTTTTTAAGTGATGATGTGGGTTTAGCCTGTGCTGTATGTATGTATGGGTGGCTGACTGCCACCCACCCAGAGAGTGTATGGGAGGCTGGTTGGCTGCCAGCCTTCCTTCCATTCCTATGAGTAATGTGAGTGCTCATGAAGGGGACATGGTTGGGTCCACCCCTTTCTCGGTTATCCCCTCTAGGCCTTTTGGCTTAGATCAAGTGTAAAGAAAGAAAGGATCTTGCGACAGATCGCATCCTCAGGCACGTTTTTTTTGGTGTGAATACTTGCACTTGGGTGACTTGTGAGCACATACTGATACGTTCCCTATCTGGGGACCATAAATTAAATGGATTTTTGAGAAAGGGAGCTGATTTGGAAGCTTGCTTCCGTCGCCCTATGCATTGACCCGATGTGGCAGTATCTTCGGGTAGTGAACAGTGCACCACCCCATTCCAGTGTTAAACAAGAAAGATTCTCATTTAATCCTCCGTGGGTGAGAGTTTGAGAATTGGAGACCAAAATGAAGAGTTGCACTGACTGGTTTATGAACGTCTATTCATTTAGCGTTTTAATGACCATGTTTGCACACTGGTTGGTGTAAAAAAAATAAAATAAAACTAAATAATAATAATCTAGCACACCTGTGCAGGTTTGACATGACATGACAGGTAGCTGTCTTGTGGGTGGTGCTGAATCCTGTTAAATGACGTGAGGGTCTCATGCCTATACACAAGGGTGTGTCATTGCTGTTGCTTGACCATGCATTGGTTTCTGTGGTCAGTGAATGATAAAAACAAAATTTACCATCCATTGATGGATGGGAAATCCGCCATGAGGCATTTGTTTTTAGAAACTGCTGCTCACAACCAATGTTGCAATGGAGTGTCTCCATCTGCTGGTGGTATTGGAAAGGCTTTAGTGCTATGACAGGGTCTGAAGAAGAAGAGAAAGAAGAAGACGGAAAAAAATATATTAAAAAAGAAAAAGAGAGAGAGAGAGAATGACTTAGTGAGCAAGTGAGTGAGAGAGTGAGAGTGAGTGAGAGTGAATAAGTGAGTGAGTGATTGAGTGAGTAAGTGAGTGAGTGAGTGAGAACAAATGAGTTAAAGCAAGTGAGTGAGTGAGATCGAATGAATGAAAGTCTGAATGACAGAAAGAAAAAAGGATGAAGAAAGAATCATGAAGAAAAAAAAGATGTATATGAAGTTGCAGACATGAGTGCAATCTACAAAGTCGTTGAGGCTGATCCTCATGGGAGGATTATTGCACCAGGACCCTTAGCACTTTTAAAATACCATTCAATGCCACTTCTAGGGCTAGATGTAAACTGCAGATGACCATGTTGTGGTAGTTACCATGGATACCCAAGTGATGTGTGAGCTAACACATAGGCCCAACAGATTCCAAGAAGGCCAGAATCACCAGCGGCACCACCATCGGTTGTCAGCTTACCCGGATTCAGCAAATACCAGAGTCCAAAATGATGCAGGTTTATACTGTTAATTTTCAATTTATCGTTACAGTTGGTGTTATTCCATGTCGGAAGGGACGCAGCTACAGCCAGTGGGGTAACTAGAGACAGGCAGGCAGCTATGTGCAACAAAGGTAGGCGTGTTGTTTTCATATGCAGATCTGAAATATTGTCTTATATGCAAGAGGAGGAGTGATGGGGGTTCAGGCAAAAGCCAGGCTATGGATTGCATTGCTAAATACTCCATCAGAGTGCAATGGTCTCCTGTCCTTTTTTTAAGTGATGATGTGGGTTTAGACTGTGCTGTATGTATGTATGGGTGGCTGACTGCCACCCACCCAGAGAGTGTATGGGAGGCTGGTTGGCTGCCAGCCTTCCTTCCATTCCTACGAGTAATGTGAGTGCTCATGAAGGGGACATGGTTGGGTCCACCCCTTTCCCGGTTATCCCCTCTAGGCCTTTTGGCTTAGATCAAGTGTAAAAAAAGAAAGGATCTTGCGACAGATCGCATCCTCAGGCACGTTTTTTTGGGTGTGAATACTTGCACTTGGGTGACTTGTGAGCACATACTGATACGTTCCCTATTTGGGGACCATAAATTAAATGGGTGAGAATTTGAGTTTGAGAATTGGAGACAAAAAGGATGAGTTGCACTGACTGGTTTATGAACGTCTATTCATTTAGCGTTTTAATGACCATGTTTGCACACTGATTGGTGTAAAAAAAAAAAATAAAACTAAATAATAATAATCTAGCACACCTGTGCAGGTTTGACATGACATGACAGGTAGCTGTCTTGTGGGTGGTGCTGAATCCTGTTAAATGACATGAGGGTCTCATGCCTATACACAAGGGTGTGTCATTGCTGTTGCTTGACCATGCATTGGTTTCTGTGGTCAGTGAATGATAAAAACAAAATTTACCATCCATTGATGGATGGGAAATCCGTCATGAGGCATTTGTTTTTAGAAATTGCTGCTCACAACCAATGTTGCAATGGAGTGTCTCCATCTGTTGGTGGTATTGGAAAGGCATTAGTGCTATGACAGGGTCTGAAGAAGAAGAAGACGGAAAAAAATATATATAAAAAGAAAAAGAGAGAGAGACTGACTTAGTGAGCGAGTGAGTGAGAGAGTGAGAGTGAGTGAGTGAGAGTGAATAAGTGAGTCAGTGATTGAGTGAGTGAGTGAGAACAAATGAGATAAAGCAAGTAAGTGAGTGAGATCGAATGAATGAAAGTCTGAATGACAGAAAGAAAAAAGGATGAAGAAAGAAGCATGAAGAAAAAAAAATGTATATGGAGTTTTAGACATGAGTGCAATCTACAAAGCCGTTGAGGCTGATCCTCATGGGAGGATTATTGCACCAGGACCCTTAGCACTTTTAAAATGCCATTCAATGCCACTTCTAGGGCTAGATGTAAACTGCAGATGACCATGTTGTGGTAGTTACCATGGATACCCAAGTGATGTGTGAGCTAACACATAGGCCCAACAGATTCCAAGAAGGCCAGAATCACCAGCGGTACCACCATCGGTTGTCAGGTTACCCGGATTCAGCAAATACCAGAGTCCAAAATGATGCAGGTTTATACTGTTAATTTTCAGTTTATCGTTACAGTTGGTGTTATTCCATGTCGGAAGGGACGCAGCTACAGCCAGTGGGGTAACTAGAGACAGGCAGGCAGCTATGTGCAACAAAGGTAGGTGTGTTGTTTTCATATGCAGATCTGAAATATTGTCTTATATGCAAGAGGAGGAGTGAGGGGGGTTAAGGCAAAAGCGAGGCTATGGATTACATTGCTAAGTGCTCCATCAGAGTGCAATGGTCTCCTGTCCTTTTTTTAAGTGATGATGTGGGTTTAGCCTGTGCTGTATGTATGTATGGGTGGCTGACTGCCACCCACCCAGAGAGTGTATGGGAGGCTGGTTGGCTGCCAGCCTTCCTTCCATTCCTATGAGTAATGTGAGTGCTCATGAAGGGGACATGGTTGGGTCCACCCCTTTCCCGGTTATCCCCTCTAGGCCTTTTGGCTTAGATAAAGTGAAAAAAAAGAAAGGATCTTGTGACAGATCGCATTCTCAGGCACGTTTTTTTTTGTGTGAATACTTGCACTTGGGTGACTTGTGAGCACATACTGACACGTTCCCTATCTGGGAACCATAAATTAAATGGATTTTTGAGAAAGGGAGCTGATTTGGAAGCTTGCTTCCGTCGCCCTATGCATTGACCTGATGTGGCAGTATCATCGGGTAGTGAACAGTGCACCACCCCATTCCAGTGTTAAACAAGAAAGATTCTCATTTAATCCTCCGTGGGTGAGAATTTGAGTTTGAGAATTGGAGACCAAAATGATGAGTTGCACTGACTGGTTTATGAACGTCTATTCATTTAGCGTTTTAATGACCATGTTTGCACACTGATTGGTGTAAAAAAATAAAATAAAACTAAATAATAATAATCTAGCACACCTGTGCAGGTTTGACATGACATGACAGGTAGCTGTCTTGTGGGTGGTGCTGAATCCTGTTAAATGACGTGAGAGTCTCATGCCAATACACAAGGGTGTGTCATTGCTGTTGCTTGACCATGCATTGGTTTCTGTGGTCAGTGAATGATAAAAACAAAATGTACCATCCATTGATGGATGGGAAATCCGCCATGAGGCATTTGTTTTTAGAAACTGCTGCTCACAACCAATGTTGCAATGGAGTGTCTCCATCTGCTGGTGGTGTTGGAAAGGCATTAGTGCTATGACAGGGTCTGAAGAAGAAGAAGACGGAAAAAAATATATATAAAAAGAAAAAGAGAGAGAGAGAGAGAGAGACTGACTTAGTGAGCGAGTGAGTGAGAGAGTGAGAGTGAGTGAGAGTGAATAAGTTAGTGAGTAATTGAGTGAGTGAGTGAGTGAGTGAGAACAAATGAGTTAAAGCAAGTGAGTGAGTGAGATCGAATGAATGAAAGTCTGAATGACAGAAAGAAAAAAGGATGAAGAAAGAAGCATGAAGAAAAAAAATGTATATGGAGTTGCAGACATGAGTGCAATCTACAAAGCCGTTGAGGCTGATCCTCATGGGAGGATTATTGCACCAGGACCCTTAGCATTTTTAAAATGCCATTCATTGCCACTTCTAGGGCTAGATGTAAACTGCAGATGACCATGTTGTGGTAGTTACCATGGATACCCAAGTGATGTGTGAGCTAACACATAGGCCCAACAGATTCCAAGAAGGCCAGAATCACCAGCGGCACCACCATCGGTTGTCAGGTTACCCGCATTCAGCAAATACCAGAGTCCAAAATGATGCAGGTTTATACTGTTAATTTTCAGTTTATCGTTACAGTTGGTGTTATTCCATGTCGGAAGGGACGCAGCTACAGCCAGTGGGGTAACTAGAGACAGGCAGACAGCTATGTGCAACAAAGGTAGTCGTGTTGTTTTCATATGCAGATCTGAAATATTGTCTTATATGCAAGAGGAGGAGTGATGGGGGTTCAGGCAAAAGCCAGGCTATGGATTGCATTGCTAAATGCTCCATCAGAGTGCAATGGTCTCCTGTCCTTTTTTTAAGTGATGATGTGGGTTTAGCCTGTGCTGTATGTATGTATGGGTGGCTGACTGTCACCCACCCAGAGAGTGTATGGGAGGCTGGTTGGCTGCCAGCCTTCCTTCCATTCCTATGAGTAATGTAAGTGCTCATGAAGGGGACATGGTTGGGTCCACCCCTTTCCCGGTTATCCCCTCTAGGCCTTTTGGCTTAGATCAAGTGTAAAAAAAGAAAGGATCTTGTGACAGATCGCATCCTCAGGCACGTTTTTTTTTGTGTGAATACTTGCACTTGGGTGACTTGTGAGCACATACCGATACGTTCCCTATCTGGGGACCATAAATTAAATGGATTTTTGAGAAAGGGAGCTGATTTGGAAGCTTGCTTCCGTCGCCCTATGCATTGACCCGATGTGGCAGTATCTTCGGGTAGTGAACAGTGCACCACCCCATTCCAGTGTTAAACAAGAAAGATTCTCATTTAATCCTCCGTGGGTGAGAATTTGAGTTTGAGAATTGGAGACCAAAATGATGAGTTGCACTGACTGGTTTATGAACGTCTATTCATTTAGCGTTTTAATGACCATGTTTGCACACTGATTGGTGTAAAAAAATAAAATAAAACTAAATAATAATAATCTAGCACACCTGTGCAGGTTTGACATGACATGACAGGTAGCTGTCTTGTGGGTGGTGCTGAATCCTGTTAAATGACATGAGGGTCTCATGCCTATACACAAGGGTGTGTCATTGCTGTTGCTTGACCATGCATTGGTTTCTGTGGTCAGTGAATGATAAAAACAAAATTTACCATCCATTGATGGATGGGAAATCCGCCATGAGGCATTTGTTTTTAGAAACTGCTGCTCACAACCAATGTTGCAATGGAGTGTCTCCATCTGCTGGTGGTATTGGGAAGGCATTAGTGCTATGACAGGGTCTGAAGAAGAAGAAGACGGAAAAAAATATTTATAAAAAGAAAAAGAGAGAGAGAGAGAGAGACTGACTTAGTGAGCGAGTGAGTGAAAGAGTGAGAGTGAGTGAGAGTGAATAAGTGATTGAGTGAGTGAGAACAAATGAGTTAAAGCAAGTGAGTGAGTGAGATCGAATGAATGAAAGTCTGAATGACAGAAAGAAAAAAGGATGAAGAAAGAAGCATGAAGAAAAAAAATGTATATGGAGTTGCAGACATGAGTGCAATCTACAAAGCCATTGAGGCTGATCCTCATGGGAGGATTATTGCACCAGGACCCTTAGCACTTTTAAAATGCCATTCAATGCCACTTCTAGGGCTAGATGTAAACTGCAGATGACCATGTTGTGGTAGTTACCATGGATACCCAAGTGATGTGTGAGCTAACACATAGGCCCAACAGATTCCAAGAAGGCCAGAATCACCAGCGGCACCACCATCGGTTGTCAGGTTACCCGGATTCAGCAAATACCAGAGTCCAAAATGATGTAGGTTTATACTGTTAATTTTCAGTTTATCGTTACAGTTGGTGTTATTCCATGTCGGAAGGGACGCAGCTACAGCCAGTGGGGTAACTAGAGCCAGGCAGGCAGCTATGTGCAACAAAGGTAGGCGTGTTGTTTTCATATGCAGATCTGAAATATTGTCTTATATGCAAGAGGAGGTGTGATGGGGGTTCAGGCAAAAGCCAGGCTATGGATTGCATTGCTAAATGCTCCATCAGAGTGCAATGGTCTCCTGTCCTTTTTTTAAGTGATGATGTGGGTTTAGCCTGTGCTGTATGTATGTATGGGTGGCTGACTGCCACCCACCCAGAGAGTGTATGGGAGGCTGGTTGGCTGCCAGCCTTCCTTCCATTCCTATGAGTAATGTTAGTGCTCATGAAGGGGGCATGGTTGGGTCCACCCCTTTCCCGGTTATCCCCTCTAGGACTTTTGGCTTAGATCAAGTGTAAAAAAAGAAAGGATTTTGCGACAGATCGCATCCTCAGGCACGTTTTTTTTTTGTGTGAATACTTGCACTTGGGTGACTTGTGAGCACATACTGATACGTTCCCTATCTTGGGGACCATAAATTAAATGGATTTTTGAGAAAGGGAGCTGATTTGGAAGCTTGCTTCCGTCGCCCTATGCATTGACCCGATGTGGCAGTATCTTCGGGTAGTGAACAGTGCACCACCCCATTCCAGTGTTAAACAAGAAAGATTCTCATTTAATCCTCCGTGGGTGAGAATTTGAGTTTGAGAATTGGAGACCAAAATGATGAGTTGCACTGACTGGTTTATGAACGTCTATTCATTTAGCGTTTTAATGACCATGTTTGCACACTGTTTGGTGTAAAAAAATAAAATAAAACTAAATAATAATAATCTAGCACACCTGTGCAGGTTTGACATGACATGACAGGTAGCTGTCTTGTGGGTGGTGCTGAATCCTGTTAAATGACATGAGGGTCTCATGCCTATACACAAGGGTGTGTCATTGCTGTTGCTTGACCATGCATTGGTTTCTGTGGTCAGTGAATGATAAAAACTAAATTTACCATCCATTGATGGATGGGAAATCCGCCATGAGGCATTTGTTTTTAGAAACTGCTGCTCACAACCAATGTTGCAATGGAGTGTCTCCATCTGCTGGTGGTATTGGAAAGGCATTAGTGCTATGACAGGGTCTGAAGAAGAAGAAGAAGACGGAAAAAAATATATATAAAAAGAAAAAGAGAGAGAGAGACTGACTTAGTGAGCGAGTGAGTGAGAGAGTGAGAGTGAGTGATAGTGAATAAGTGAGTGAGTGATTGAGTGAGTGAGTGAGTGAGTGAGAACAAATGAGTTAAAGCAAGTGAGTGAGTGAGATCGAATGAATGAAAGTCTGAATGACAGAAAGAAAAAAGGATGAAGAAAGAAGCATGAAGAAAAAAAAATGTATATGGAGTTGCAGACATGAGTGCAATCTACAAAGCCGTTGAGGCTGATCCTCATGGGAGGATTATTGCACCAGGATCCTTAGCACTTTTAAAATGCCATTCAATGCCACTTCTAGGGCTAGATGTAAACTGCAGATGACCATGTTGTGGTAGTTACCATGGATACCCAAGTGATGTGTGAGCTAACACATAGGCCCAACAGATTCCAAGAAGGCCAGAATCACCAGCGGCACCACCATCGGTTGTCAGGTTACCCGGATTCAGCAAATACCAGAGTCCAAAATGATGCAGGTTTATACTGTTAATTTTCAGTTTATCGTTACAGTTGGTGTTATTCCATGTCGGAAGGGACGCAGCTACAGCCAGTGGGGTAACTAGAGACAGGCAGGCAGCTATGTGCAACAAAGGTAGGCGTGTTGTTTTCATATGCAGATCTGAAATATTGTCTTATATGCAAGAGGAGGAGTGATGGGGGTTCAGGCAAAAGCCAGGCTATGGATTGCATTGCTAAATGCTCCATCAGAGTGCAATGGTCTCCTGTCCTTTTTTTAAGTGATGATGTGGGTTTAGCCTGTGCTGTATGTATGTATGGGTGGCTGACTGCCACCCACCCATAGAGTGTATGGGAGGCTGGTTGGCTGCCAGCCTTCCTTCCATTCCAATGAGTAATGTGAGTGCTCATGAAGGGGACATGGTTGGGTCCACCCCTTTCCCGGTTATCCCCTCTAGGCCTTTTGGCTTAGATCAAGTGTAAAAAAAGAAAGGATCTTGCGACAGATCGCATCCTCAGGCACGTTTTTTTTTGTGTGAATACTTGCACTTGGGCTACTTGTGAGCACATACTGATACGTTCCCTATCTGGGGACCATAAATTAAATGGATTTTTGAGAAAGGGAGCTGATTTGGAAGCTTGCTTCCGTCGCCCTATGCATTGACCCGATGTGGCAGTATCTTCGGGTAGTGAACAGTGCACCACCCCATTCCAGTGTTAAACAAGAAAGATTATCATTTAATCCTCCGTGGGTGAGAATTTGAGTTTGAGAATTGGAGACCAAAATGATGAGTTGCACTGACTGGTTTATGAACGTCTATTCATTTAGCGTTTTAATGACCATGTTTGCACACTGATTGGTGTAAAAAAAAAAAAAAAAACTAAATAATAATAATCTAGCACACCTTTGCAGGATTGACATGACATGACAGGTAGCTGTCTTGTGGGTGGTGCTGAATCCTGTTAAATGACGTGAGGGTCTCATGCCTATACACAAGGGTGTGTCATTGCTGTTGCTTGACCATGCATTGGTTTCTGTGGTCAGGGAATGATAGAAACAAAATTTACCATCCATTGATGGATGGTAAATCCGCCTTGAGGCATTTGTTTTTAGAAACTGCTGCTCACAACCAATGTTGCAATGGAGTGTCTCCATCTGCTGGTGGTATTAGAAAGGCATTAGTGCTATGACAGGGTCTGAAGAAGAAGAAGAAGAAGACGGAAAAAAATATATATAAGAAGAAAAAGAGGAAGAGAGAGAGACTGACTTAGTGAGCGAGTGAGTGAGAGAGTGAGAGTGAGTGAGAGTGAATAAGTGAGTGAGTGATTGAGTGAGTAAGTGAGTAAGTGAGTGAGTGAGTGAGTGAGTGAGAACAAATGAGTTAAAGCAAGTGAGTGAGTGAGATCGAATGAATGAAAGTCTGAATGACAGAAAGAAAAAAGGATGAAGAAAGAAGCATGAAGAAAAAAAAATGTATATGGAGTTGCAGACATGAGTGCAATCTACAAAGCCGTTGAGGCTGATCCTCATGGGAGGATTATTGCACCAGGACCCTTAGCACTTTTAAAATGCCATTCAATGCCACTTCTAGGGCTAGATGTAAACTGCAGATGACCATGTTGTGGTAGTTACCATGGATACCCAAGTGATGTGTGAGCTAACACATAGGCCCAACAGATTCCAAGAAGGCCAGAATCCCCAGCGGCACCACCATCGGTTGTCAGGTTACCCGGATTCAGCAAATACCAGAGTCCAAAATGATGTAGGTTTATACTGTTAATTTTCAGTTTATCGTTACAGTTGGTGTTATTCCATGTCGGAAGGGACGCAGCTACAGCCAGTGGGGTAACTAGAGACAGGCAGGCAGCTATGTGCAACAAAGGTAGGCGTGTTGTTTTCATATGCAGATCTGAAATATTGTCTTATATGCAAGAGGAGGAGTGATGGGGGTTCAGGCAAAAGCCAGGCTATGGATTGCATTGCTAAATGCTCCATCCGAGTGCAATGGTCTCCTGTCCTTTTTTTAAGTGATGATGTGGGTTTAGCCTGTGCTGTATGTATGTATGGGTGGTTGACTGCCACCCACCCAGAGAGTGTATGGGAGGCTGGTTGGCTGCCAGCCTTCCTTCCATTCCTATGAGTAATGTGAGTGCTCATGAAGGGGACATGGTTGGGTCCACCCCTTTCCCGGTTATCCCCTCTAGGCCTTTTGGCTTAGATCAAGTGTAAAAAAAGAAAGGATCTTGCGACAGATCGCATCCTCAGGCACGTTTTTTTTTGTGTGAATACTTGCACTTGGGTGACTTGTGAGCACATACTGATACGTTCCCTATCTGGGGACCATAAATTAAATGGATTTTTGAGAAAGGGAGCTGATTTGGAAGCTTGCTTCCGTCGCCCTATGCATTGACCCGATGTGGCAGTATCTTCGGGTCGTGAACAGTGCACCATCCCATTCCAGTGTTAAACAAGAAAGATTCTCATTTAATCCTCCATGGGTGAGAATTTGAGTTTGAGAATTGGAGACCAAAATGATGAGTTGCACTGACTGCTTTATGAACGTCTATTCATTTAGCGTTTTAATGACCATGTTTGCACACTGATTGGTGTAAAAAAATAAAATAAAACGAAATAATAATAATCTAGCACACCTGTGCAGGTTTGACATGACATGACAGGTAGCTGTCTTGTGGGTGGTGCTAAATCCTGTTAAATGACGTGAGGGGCTCATGCCTATACACAAGGGTGTGTCATTGCTGTTGCTTGACCATGCATTGGTTTCTGTGGTCAGTGAATGATAAAAACAAAATTTACCATCCATTGATGGATGGGAAATCCGCCATGAGGCATTTGTTTTTAGAAACTGCTGCTCACAACCAATGTTGCAATGGAGTGTCTCCATCTGCTGGTGGTATTGGAAAGGCTTTAGTGCTATGACAGGGTCTGAAGAAGAAGACGGAAAAAAATATATATAAAAAGAAAAATAGAGAGAGAGAGAGACTGACTTAGTGAGCGAGTAATTGAGAGAGTGAGAGTGAGTGAGAGTGAATAAGTGAGTGATTGAGTGAGTAAGTGAGTGAGTGAGTGAGTGAGTGAGAACAAATGAGTTAAAGCAAGTGAGTGAGTAAGATCGAATGAATGAAAGTCTGAATGACAGAAAGAAAAAAGGATGAAGAAAGAAGCATGAAGAAAAAAAAATGTATATGGAGTTGCAGATATGAGTGCAATCTACAAAGCCGTTGAGGCTGATCCTCATGGGAGGATTATTGCACCAGGACCCTTAGCACTTTTAAAATGCCATTCAATGCCACTTCTAGGGCTAGATGTAAACTGCATATGACCATGTTGTGGTAGTTACCATGGATACCCAAGTGATGTGTGAGCTAACACATAGGCCCAACAGATTCCAAGAAGGCCAGAATCACCAGCGGCACCACCATCGGTTGTCAGGTTACCCGGATTCAGCAAATACCAGAGTCCAAAATGATGCAGGTTTATACTGTTAGTTTTCAGTTTATCGTTACATTTGGTGTTATTCCATGTCGGAAGGGACGCAGCTACAGCCAGTGGGGTAACTAGAGACAGGCAGGCAGCTATGTGCAACAAAGGTAGGCGTGTTGTTTTCATATGCAGATCTGAAATATTGTCTTATATGCAAGAGGAGGAGTGATGGGGGTTCAGGCAAATGCCAGGCTATGGATTGCATTGCTAAATGCTCCATCAGAGTACAATGGTCTCCTGTCCTTTTTTTAAGTGATGATGTGGGTTTAGCCTGTGCTGTATGTATGTATGGGTGGCTGACTGCCACCCACCCAGAGAGTGTATGGGAGGCTGGTTGGCTGCCAGCCTTCCTTCCATTCCTATGAGTAATGTGAGTGCTCATGAAGGATACATGGTTGGGTCCACCCCTTTCCCGGTTATCCCCTCTAGGCCTTTTGGCTTAGATCAAGTGTAAAAAAAAGAAAGGATCTTGCGACAGATCGCATCCTCAGGCACGTTTTTTTTTTGTATGAATACTTGCACTTGGGTGATTTTTGAGCACATACTGATACGTTCCCTATCTGGGGACCATAAATTAAATGGATTTTTGAGAAAGGGAGCTGATTTGGAAGCTTGCTTCCGTCGCCCTATGCATTGACCCGATGTGGCAGCATCTTCGGGTAGTGAACAGTGCACCACCCCATTCCAGTGTTAAACAAGAAAGATTCTCATTTAATCCTCCGTGGGTGAGAATTTGAGTTTGAGAATTGGAGACCAAAATGATGAGATGCACTGACTGGTTTATGAACGTCTATTCATTTAGCGTTTTAATGACCATGTTTGCACACTGATTGGTGTAAAAAAATAAAACTAAATAATAATAATCTAGCACACCTGTGCAGGTTTGACATGACATGATAGGTAGCTGTCTTGTGGGTAGTGCTGAATCCTGTTAAATGACGTGAGGGTCTCATGCCTATACACAAAGGTGTGTCATTGCTGTTGCTTGACCATGCATTGGTTTCTGTGGTCAGTGAATGATAAAAACAAAATTTACCATCCATTGATGGATGGGAAATCCGCCATGAGGCATTTGTTTTTAGAAACTGCTGCTCACAACCAATGTTGCAATGGAGTGTCTCCATCTGCTGGTGGTATTGGAAAGGCATTAGTGCTATGACAGGTTCTGAAGCAGAAGAAGAAGACGGAAAAAAATATATATAAAAAGAAAGAGAGAGAGAGACTGACTTAGTGAGCAAGTGAGTGAGAGAGTGAGAGTGAGTGAGAGAGAATAAGTGAGTGAGTGATTGAGTGAGTGAGTGAGTGAGAACAAATGAGTTAAAGCAAGTGAGTGAGTGAGATCGAATGAATGAAAGTCTGAATGACAGAAAGAAAAAAGGATGAAGAAAGAAGCATGAAGAAAAAAAATGTATATGGAGTTGCAGACATGAGTGCAATCTACAAAGCCGTTGAGGCTGATCCTCATGGGAGGATTATTGCACCTGGACCCTTAACACTTTTAAAATGCCATTCAATGCCACTTCTAGGGCTAGATGTAAACTGCAGATGACCATGTTGTGGTAGTTACCATGGATACCCAAGTGATGTGTGAGCTAACACATAGGCCCAACAGATTCCAAGAAGGCCAGAATCACCAGCGGCACCACCATCGGTTGTCAGGTTACCCGGATTCAGCAAATACCAGAGTCCAAAATGATGCAGGTTTATACTGTTAATTTACAGTTTATCGTTACAGTTGGTGTTATTCCATGTCGGAAGGGACGCAGCTACAGCCAGTGGGGTAACTAGAGACAGGCAGGCAGCTATGTGCAACAAAGGTAGGCGTGTTGTTTTCATATGCAGATCTGAAATATTGTCTTATATGCAAGAGGAGGAGTGATGGGGGTTCAGGCAAAAGCCAGGCTATGGATTGCATTGCTAAATGCTCCATCAGAGTGCAATGGTCTCCTGTCCTTTTTTTAAGTGATGATGTGGGTTTAGCCTGTGCTGTATGTATGTATGTATGGGTGGCTGACTGCCACCCACCCAGAGAGTGTATGGGAGGCTGGTTGGCTGCCAGCCTTCCTTCCATTCCTATGAGTAATGTGAGTGCTCTTGAAGGGGACATGGTCGGGTCCACCCCTTTCCCGGTTATCCCCTCTAGGCCTTTTGGCTTAGATCAAGTGTAAAAAAAAGAAAGGATCTTGCGACAGATCGCATCCTCAGGCACGTTTTTTTTGTGTGAATACTTGCACTTGGGTGACTTGTGAGCACATACTGATACGTTCCCTATTTGGGGACCATAAATTAAATGGATTTTTGAGAAAGGGAGCTGATTTGGAAGCTTGCTTCCGTCGCCCTATGCATTGACCCGATGTGGCAGTATCTTCGGGAAGTGAACAGTGCACCACCCCATTCCAGTGTTAAACAAGAAAGATTCTCATTTAATCCTCCGTGGGTGAGAATTTGAGTTTGAGAATTGGAGACCAAAATGATGAGTTCCACTGACTGGTTTATGAACGTTTATTCATTTAGCGTTTTAATGACCATGTTTGCACACTGATTGGTGTAAAAAAATAAAATAAAACTAAATAATAATAATCTAGCACACCTGTGCAGGTTTGACATGACATGACAGGTAGCTGTCTTGTGGGTAGTGCTGAATCCTGTTAAATGACGTGAGGGTCTCATGCCTATACACAAGGGTGTGTCATTGCTGTTGCTTGACCATGCATTGGTTTCTGTGGTCAGTGAATGATAAAAACAAAATTTACCATCCATTGATGGATGGGAAATCCGCCATGAGGCATTTGTTTTTAGAAACTGCTGCTCACAACCAATGTTGCAATGGAGTGTCTCCATCTGCTGGTGGCATTGGAAAGGCATTAGTGCTATGACAGGGTCTGAAGAAGAAGAAGAAGACAGAAAAAAATATATATAAAAAGAAAAAGAGAGAGAGAGAGAGAGAGAGAGAGAGAGACTGACTTAGTGAGCGAGTGATTGTGAGAGTGAGAGTGAGTGAGAGTGAATAAGTGAGTGAGTGATTGAGTGAGTGAGTGAGTGAGTGAGAACAAATGAGTTAAAGCAAGTGAGTGAGTAAGATCGAATGAATGAAAGTCTGAATGACAGAAAGAAAAAAGGATGAAGAAAGAAGCATGAAGAAAAAAAAATGTATATGGAGTTGCAGATATGAGTGCAATCTACAAAGCCGTTGAGGCTGATCCTCATGGGAGGATTATTGCACCAGGACCCTTAGCACTTTTAAAATGCCATTCAATGCCACTTCTAGGGCTAGATGTAAACTGCATATGACCATGTTGTGGTAGTTACCATGGATACCCAAGTGATGTGTGAGCTAACACATAGGCCCAACAGATTCCAAGAAGGCCAGAATTACCAACGGCACCACCATCGGTTGTCAGGTTACCCGGATTCAGCAAATACCAGAGTCCAAAATGATGCAGGTTTATACTGTTAATTTACAGTTTATCGTTACAGTTGGTGTTATTCCATGTCGGAAGGGACGCAGCTACAGCCAGTGGGGTAACTAGAGACAGGCAGGCAGCTATGTGCAACAAAGGTAGGCGTGTTGTTTTCATATGCAGATCTGAAATATTGTCTTATATGCAAGAGGAGGAGTGATGGGGGTTCAGGCAAAAGCCAGGCTATGGATTGCATTGCTAAATGCTCCATCAGAGTGCAATGGTCTCCTGTCCTTTTTTTAAGTGATGATGTGGGTTTAGCCTGTGCTGTATGTATGTATGTATGGGTGGCTGACTGCCACCCACCCAGAGAGTGTATGGGAGGCTGGTTGGCTGCCAGCCTTCCTTCGATTCCTATGAGTAATGTGAGTGCTCTTGAAGGGGACATGGTCGGGTCCACCCCTTTCCCGGTTATCCCCTCTAGGCCTTTTGGCTTAGATCAAGTGTAAAAAAAAGAAAGGATCTTGCGACAGATCGCATCCTCAGGCACGTTTTTTTTGTGTGAATACTTGCACTTGGGTGACTTGTGAGCACATACTGATACGTTCCCTATTTGGGGACCATAAATTAAATGGATTTTTGAGAAAGGGAGCTGATTTGGAAGCTTGCTTCCGTCGCCCTATGCATTGACCCGATGTGGCAGTATCTTCGGGTAGTGAACAGTGCACCACCCCATTCCAGTGTTAAACAAGAAAGATTCTCATTTAATCCTCCGTGGGTGAGAATTTGAGTTTGAGAATTGGAGACCAAAATGATGAGTTCCACTGACTGGTTTATGAACGTTTATTCATTTAGCGTTTTAATGACCATGTTTGCACACTGATTGGTGTAAAAAAATAAAATAAAACTAAATAATAATAATCTAGCACAACTGTGCAGGTTTGACATGACATGACAGGTAGCTGTCTTGTGGGTAGTGCTGAATCCTGTTAAATGACGTGAGGGTCTCATGCCTATACACAAGGGTGTGTCATTGCTGTTGCTTGACCATGCATTGGTTTCTGTGGTTAGTGAATGATAAAAACAAAATTTACCATCCATTGATGGATGGGAAATCCGCCATGAGGCATTTGATTTTAGAAACTGCTGCTCACAACCAATGTTGCAATGGAGTGTCTCCATCTGCTGGTGGTATTGGAAAGGCATTAGTGCTATGACAGGGTCTGAAGAAGAAGAAGAAGACGGAAAAAAATATATATAAAAAGAAAAAGAGAGAGAGAGAGAGAGAGAGACTGCCTTAGTGAGCGAGTGATTGAGAGAGTGAGAGTGAGTGAGAGTGAATAAGTGAGTGAGTGATTGAGTGAGTAAGTGAGTGAGTGAGTGAGAACAAATGAATTAAAGCAAGTGAGTGAGTAAGATCGAATGAATGAAAGTCTGAATGACAGAAAGAAAAAAGGATGAAGAAAGAAGCATG
Source organism: Hyla sarda (assembly GCF_029499605.1). Taxonomy (NCBI): domain Eukaryota; kingdom Metazoa; phylum Chordata; class Amphibia; order Anura; family Hylidae; genus Hyla; species Hyla sarda. Next base: position 142,646,139 of record NC_079196.1, read on the forward strand.
AAGAAAAAAAAATGTATATGGAGTTGCAGATATGAGTGCAATCTACAAAGCCGTTGAGGCTGATCCTCATGGGAGGATTATTGCACCAGGACCCTTAGCACTTTTAAAATGCCATTCAATGCCACTTCTAGGGCTAGATGTAAACTGCATATGACCATGTTGTGGTAGTTACCATGGATACCCAAGTGATGTGTGAGCTAACACATAGGCCCAACAGATTCCAAGAAGGCCAGAATCACCAGCGGCACCACCATCGGTTGTCAGGTTACCCAGATTCAGCAAATACCAGAGTCCAAAATGATGCAGGTTTATACTGTTAATTTTCAGTTTATCGTTACAGTTGGTGTTATTCCATGTCGGAAGGGACGCAGCTACAGCCAGTGGGGTAACTAGAGACAGGCAGGCAGCTATGTGCAACAAAGGTAGGCATGTTGTTTTCATATGCAGATCTGAAATATTGTCTTATATGCAAGAGGAGGAGTGATGGGGGTTCAGGCAAAAGCCAGGCTATGGATTGCATTGCTAAATGCTCCATCAGAGTGCAATGGTCTCCTGTCCTTTTTTTAAGTGATGATGTGGGTTTAGCCTGTGCTGTATGTATGTATGGGTGGCTGACTGCCACCCACCCAGAGAGTGTATGGGAGGCTGGTTGGCTGCCAGCCTTCCTTCCATTCCTATGAGTAATGTGAGTGCTCATGAAGGGGACATGGTTGGGTCCACCCCTTTCCCGGTTATCCCCTCTAGGCCTTTTGGCTTAGATCAAGTGTAAAAAAAGAAAGGATCTTGCGACAGATCGCATTCTCAGGGACGTTTTTTTTTTGTGTGAATACTTGCACTTGGGTGACTTGTGAGCACATACTGATACGTTCCCTATCTGGGGACCATAAATTAAATGGATATTTGAGAAAGGGAGCTGATTTGGAAGCTTGCTTCCGTCGCCCTATGCATTGATCCGATGTGGCAGTATCTTCGGGTAGTGAACAGTGCACCACCCCATTCCAGTGTTAAACAAGAAAGATTCTCATTTAATCCTCCGTGGGTGAGATTTTTTTATTTGTAATATACATTTTCCTTACAAGCAGAGAGCTTCAAAGTTAGAAAAATGCAAAATTTTCAAATTTTTCATCAAATTTTAGGATTTTTCACAAGGAAAGGATGCGAGTTACCACAAAAATTTTCCACCATGTTAAAGTAGAATATGTCACGAAAAAACTATCTCGGAATCAGAATGATAACTAAAAGCATTCCAGAGTTCTTAATGTTTAAAGTGACAGTGGTCAGATGTGCAAAAAACGCTCTGGTCCTTAAGGCCAAAATGGGCTTGGTCCTGAAGGGGTTAATAAACAGATGGAAAAACAGTTTGAGATTTGGGAGAAGGAAATGGCGGAAATAAAGAGTAAGAAGCTAGCAAGGGATATGAATGATGTCCAGATGAAACGTGTATATAAATGGCAACGTCCGTCGGGAGACAGGGGACGACAGAGATCTGCCTCCATCTCCTCATTATCCTCGGCGGGTGAAAACTCGGAGAACCCACGCAGATTATATGGATCTAACCAACGACATAAAAGAAAGAAGACTGAGTTTGTCTCTCAATCTAAGAAGCGGTCTGAGGCTCCTCCCACAACAAGCAATACTCCTGCTGATACCTTACAGGTAATCAACTTGTCTACTCATGTTTTCTCTCTCCTTGAGATATCGGTCTTACAGAAAGGTTTAACCTTTTCTCCTTCTACAGCTTTCGACAAGTTTGCGGCAATAAAGGATTTGCATCTATTTGGACGTGATCTTCTTTTTAAAAAATGGCATCACAAGACAGACGAGTCATTGGGCCTTACATCCCCTGAGGAGAGACAAGCTCTTAATGATTTACAAGATTTACTATCTGAACAAGAGATTCCAGCTGAATATGAGGTACCCCAATGTATTCGCCCTAGATCGAAAAAATTCCCTCCACTGTCGATTTGCCCTGTGATTGATGTATTTGTTAAACTGGTTGGCCAGGAGTTTGAGCGGTTACCTGATACTATTCATAAAGATAATCTTTCACATGATGAACGACAATGTCTCAACAGATTACAAAGGATACCAGATGTTATCTACAAGCCCGCAGATAAGGGGGGCAACATTGTGGTCTGGCCTCCTAAATTATACGAGGCCGAGGCATATAGGCAACTTCGTGATCCTCTTTGTTATAAAAAACTAACTTTCAACCCCCTATCTCAATTTCAGGCTAATCTGAAGTCACTGCTGGATACAGCGGTTTAATCATCAGTGATATCAAGGAAACTGGCAGATGTACTCCAGATATCACATCCGACAATATCGACTCTCTATCTATTGTCAAAGGTTCACAAGCACGCTTCTAGACCACCAGGAAGGCCGATCATTTCGGGCACAGGTAACCTTACTGAAAATATTGCCAGATTCGTGGACAGCAAACTGAACCCCCTGGTTGAAAACCTACCTTCTTTTATACGTGATACCACTGATCTTTTACGTAGGATTGATGGCATTCAATTGGAACCAGATACTCTTCTTGTTACATGTGATGTGGAATCGCTGTATACTAGCATCAACCATACGGACGGATTGTCAGCATCAAGATTCTTTTTAGGTACGAGTAACTACTCTCCTGAAATGTCATAATTTATTTTGCAGTTATTGGAATTTACTCTGGTTCACAACTTTTTTCACGTTCAACGGGTCCCTCTACCTGCAGACCCGGGGGACACCTATGGGGGCGTCTTGCGCGCCCTCGTATGCCTGTCTTTTCCTGGGTCTCTGGGAGAGGGACCTGTTCCTGTCAGATCATGGGGATGTCGCGATTGGCCGCATCCTCTTTTGGGTGCGGTTCATCGACGACATCCTCATGATCTGGCTGGGGGATTCCACACAACTTTCACAGTTTATTTCCCGTCTGAATAACAACAGTTATAATATCAAACTTACTTATTCATGCGATGTTAATCAAGTGGAGTTTCTTGATGTTCTTCTACAGCGTGATCCAATGGGATATTTGCACTCGGATGTATTTCGCAAGAGGACCTCAGTCAATTCTTATTTACACGCTACATCATCTCATTCGACACATACTGTGAGAGCTATACCATATGGCCAGTACCTACGTGCTCGGCGTAATTGCTCCTCGGAACAAGCCTTCAAGAGACAAGCTGACGACTTAAGAGGTAGGTTTCTACAAAGGGGGTACAGTCACAGATCGCTGAAAAAAGCCTATAACAGGGCAAAACAACAGTCTCGTGTCCAACTATTATGTCCAAAACCTAAAAAGCATGGTGATGATACAGTACGGTTTATTACGAACTACCACTCTCACTGGGACAACATGAAATCCTGCATGACTAAATATTGGTCGATTTTGACCACGGACCCGGTCCTGAGACAGTACATTCCATCTAAACCCCAAATTACAGCTCGACGGGCGAAAAACTTAGGAGATCTCCTAGTTAAGAGTGAATACCTACCTGAACCACCTAAAAATATTTTTGGCTCAAGAGGGCCCAGATGGGGATCATCAGCATGTGGACAGTGCGTTGCCTGTCCTAACATGAAGCGGTCTACTACTTTTACGAACTCCCAGACTACAATTACTTACAGGATTAAACATCAGATTACATGTACTACACGTTATGTAGTCTACTATGCAGTGTGTCCCTGCCCAAAAATTTATGTGGGCCTCACCACACGCCCCCTCAAAATTCGCATTCGGGAACATATGAGAGATATCCGATTGGCGCAGAAAATTGGATGTATTGAGGATTTGAAGACAATATCCAAACACTTTAAGTTGTTCCATGATTGTGATGATGGGCTCCTCCAATTCTGTGGTATTGACAGATTGTATCCTGGGATGCGTGGGGGTGACTTGGGGAAACGATTGGCCCAACGTGAGAGCTATTGGATTTGGCGCTTGGATACGGTGCAACCCCACGGTTTAAATGAACTGTTACCATTTGGACCATTTTTATAGTTACAACATGTATATATATATATTTTTTGACCATTGAAGCCACTTATGTATTCCTTGTCTGTTCTGTCTGTTTTTAATCCCCTTTTAATTTATTTTCTACCTACTTTTAACAGTTATTCTTTTATTTTTGTTTCTTTTCCAGGACACAAATGTAAATAGGAGATTGCTCTCTATATTGATGTCTACATACTCAGGACTTTGGACTTGGGACTCATAGATGCCATTTTACCATGTTAATTTTCTTTTCTTCTTATTTTTGGATATGGGTCGGTGTCTTATAAATTTTGAATATTTTGGTTAATTTACTTTTATTAGTTTTTATTTCTAGAATGTATGTGCTGGGTACAATATATGGGTTTATATACTGTAGTTAGGTGAGCTATATGGGGATTATGTGCACTATATACACATTTTACCTCACCAGCACTAATTAGTTTTTCTCACTGCCTCTTCTTCCCCCTCCCTTTTCACTTTTTTCACATTTGCATTTTATTTGTCATTTTTCTCACACTTCACATTCCCCCCCCCCTTTTTAGTAAATATTATTATGCTATTTATATTACATTACAATTTTTAATAATTATTATTTTTTATGTTTTTTTACTTCCAATATTTTCATATACATCTTATCACTCCACTTCACTTTTTATCTTCCTTCCACAGCATTTTACATTTTTATATCATTCCCTTTCTACCACATTTTTCCTGTCACTTTACTTATATTTCACTCTCCCCTGGCTTGCACACATTTTCATTACACTCAGATATCCTTATTTCATATAGAATCCCACTTGACCCTAGGAGATCTCCTTTATTGCCCTATATAAATTAAATTAAATTATATATACTCCCTACATATAGGTCACTATATTCACCTCTTTTTATACACACACTGAACCACATACAATTTATATATTCACTTTTTATCTTTATTTAAATCTAAACTTATTATATGGCACCTAGTATACTCTTAATCATTCATTGCAATCCCGTATTTTCTATTATGTTATGTTACTGTATACATGTATGGATATGTTTAATCTATCAGTGTTCTACTGATCACAGACACTGCTCCTGTCGCTGGTGCGCGTGCGCCGTCTCTGCGCTGCCGGGGTTCCGGGTGAGTCGCGTCTACGTCATGGCACGGTCATGTGATTCTTCGCAGTGCCGTGTCATGTGACACGGCTCCTTCCGGTTTCCGGGTGGCGACGGGGCCGGCGTTCGCGTGCATTGTAACAGCCACAGGTGAGGATTATACTATTAATCTTCCAATACAATCTGATTGGTGTTCTTGGATATAAATAGACAGTCGGACTGGGATAGAGCCACTCCCAGACGAAGGTTGAGTACCGAAACGTACATTGGAGTGGTGCTGTCCCGGTCTCTGCTGATTGCTGTTGTACTCTGGTATATCGTCATACTGTTTTGTATCCATGCAATGTTATGTTTGCTTACATGCACACTGCACTTTATTTGGCATGCAATATTTTTTGCTCTCACTGTGAGATTTATATACATGTTTTCTACATGCTGCTAAACATTTTGTTTTTGCAAATTTGTGTGCAAGATTATTGTATCATTTCTATCTCATTGTGGTGGATCCAGTAATATATACACTATATACAACCCAGCCTTCATTGCAGAGCCGGTGACACCACCTTTTAGTCTCATTCCTCCTTGAAAAATAGTAGTTTTAACTAATATATATACAATTTTTATGTACTTACATTCTACGGAATTAATAAAATGATATATGTTTTATAAGTGACTCCGTTTTTCTCTTTCTTGTTATTTGCACCGCCCTATGTACACACACATACACAGCCCCAATATACATACACAGCCCTATATACACAGCCCTATATACACACACATACACAGCCCTATATACACACACATACACAGCCCTATATACACAGCCCTATATACACACATACACAGCCCTATATACACACATACACAGCACTATATACACAGCCCTATATACACAGCCCTATATATACACATACACAGCCCTATATACACACACATACACAGCACCTATATACACACATACACAGCCCTATATACACACACATACACAGCCCTATATACACACACATACACAGCCCTATATACACACACATACACAGCACTATATACACAGCCCTATATACACACATACACAGCCCTAAATACACAGCCCTATATACACATACACAGCCCTATATATATATATATATACATACACAGCCCTATATACACACATACACAGCCCTATATATACACATACACAGCACTATATACACAGCCCTATATACACACACATACACAGCCCTATATACACACATACACAGCCCTATATACACACATACACAGCCCTATTTACACATACACAGCCCTATATACACACATACACAGCCCTATACACACACATACACAGCCCTATATATACACACATACACAGCCCTATATACACACATACACAGCCCTATATACACACATACACAGCACTATATACACACATACACAGGCCTATATACACAGCCCTATATACACAGCCCTATATACACACATACACAGCCCTATATACACACACATACACAGCCCTATATACACACATACACAGCACTATATACACAGCCCTATATACACACATACACAGCCCTATATACACACATACACAGCCCTATATACACATACACAGCCCTATATACACATACACAGCCCTATATACACACATACACAGCCCTATATACACACATACACAGCCCTATATACACAGCCTATATACACATATACACAGCCCTATATACACAGCCCTATATACACATATACACAGCCCTATATACACACATACACAGCCCTTCATAAACACATACACAGCCCTATATACACATACACAGCCCTATATACACACATACACAGCCCTATATACACATATACACAGCCCTCATATACACACCCCCATGTACACAGCCCTATATACACACACATACACAGCACTATATACACAGCCCTATATACACGGCCCTATATATACACATACACAGCCCTATATACACACATTCACAGCCCTATATACACATACACAGCCCTATCACAGCCCTATATACACACATACACAGGTCTATATACACCCCCCTATAAACACCCCCATATACATTCATATGCAGCACCCATACAAAGCCTCCATATACACACACACACACTGCCCCATAGAAGTAAGTACCACTACCTCATCAGTAATTATTGCAGGCGCCGGGCAGGGAGAGGGAGGGACACGTTGGCTGACATCACTAGCCGGCGTCTTCTCCCAATGGCTGCTGGTTATTGACGTGCCGCGCGCAGGCACGTCTCATACCAGCAGCCAGGGTCATATCACAGGCTGAAGTGCTGCTCCTCCCTGTCGGCGCTACTTAGCGTGCCCTCTGGTGGCCAAACTGGACACAGCTAGAGCATGCCCAGCCCCAGTAACTGATGAAAATAAAATAAAAAGGTGACGGCAGCAGAAAAGTCAGGAGGCGGCCGGCCCGTGCTTCTCTCCGCATTGGGCAGCCAAACACGGGCCAGCTGCTGCCAGCCCACAGAGCGGGTAGCCTACCGGGAATTTCTCCGGTATCCCGGTAGGCCAGTCCAGCCCTGTATGACAGAGGTATGTGCAGAACTTACAGTGGAAATTGTACTGGGCAGAGACTTTCCGTATTTCTGGCAGCTGTGGGATGCTGAGAGTGCACCTGAGAGTTCGCACACAAAGGTTCTGGAAGTAGTGAGGACTGGGGTGTCTCTACTGGACTGTGTGAATGGTGCTGTATATTGTGAACCCGTGCAGGCTGATAATGTTTTTCTTGAAACACTTATGTTAATGTGTTCTGATGTAAAGATTTCTATTCCCACCTCTCGCAGGACAAAAGAAAACCTGTGTGAGCTGGAAATAGAAGGTAAAAAGATGATGGTCTTGTTAGATCCAAAATGTGTAATAAGTCTGATAAAGACCAGCTGCAGAAAGCCAGACCCCGCTATAGTGTCTATACAGGCCGGTATTTGGGGTTATAAAACAGTTAATGTGTGTATTTCTACTCCCTATGGTACCATAAGTCACAAGGTTGCAATAGAGCCTACCTTTGAGTATGAAGTAGTACTGGGGAAGGATTTTCCGTTTTTCCAGCAGTTGTGGGAAGATAGTCAGGTGACTAGAGCAGGAACACCTGATAGGCTCACAACACTTGGTTTTCACCACATAGCAGGGGACAGTAACTCAGCAGAGGCTGAGAACGGGGAGTGTAAGCAGACCCTAGGTATATGTCAGGTGGAAGTGTGCCAGACCACTTGGGGAGCTGAAGAACAGTCCACGAGTCAAGTTAAAGTGGTGACTGGATTAGAAGCTATGGAGATGCCTGTGGAAAATCCAAAACTCCGGAAGAGAGTACCAGTGGAGCTGGGGGCTGCGCTTACGGTCACAGACACAGAGTCCTAAGTGAAGAAGACTGTGACAAGACAAAAAAAAAGTCTGCCAAGAAGCCGAGAGACAGTTCAGAGGAACTGATCAGGAATCTCCCTGACTCGCTGGTGCCAAGAGCCATTGAAGTTGTTGCTAGGGGCAACAAACTTACCACCAAGGGATTGCCGGTCCGACAGGAGTGTTTAGCGAGAGTCTCCAGAGTTGCCAATGTGGTAGGAGAGGAAGAGTGCCAGGTGTCAGTGGCACCTGTTGTGCATGATAATAATGAGGCACAAGTGGCCGCAACCCCGAAAAAGGGTGAGACTTCATCTAGAGATGGAGAAGAGCTGGGTCGAGTGTCTGACAGAGGACCAGAGGATGTCTCAAGGTCTAACAGCGAGAATGAGGAGACCGCTGTCAATAAAAGGTCTTGGAAAAGACGAGCTGGCCTTGGGAAAAAAACTGGAGCAGATCCAGAATCTGGAAGAAACCCTGCAGATGGTTTCTGTGAAGTTGATGGAGAAAGAAAAAGAGGTACATCGCTTGACAGAGGAGAAGGACAAATCACTTGCTGACTTTAAGAAAGAACAAGAAGCGAGGCTTCAGCTGGAAAAAATAATGGAGCACCACAGAAGTGAGTTCGTGGCTCTGCAAGATGAACTGTCCCACTCCCAGGGTCTTGTGACCAGCAAGGAGAGAGAAGTGCAGAGTCTGGCCAAGCGGATGTCATTCCAGGAAGAAGAAGTGAGTCTTCTTCATGGTGCATATCAGGCTCTGCAGAGCGATCACAAGGCTAGCCTGGTAGCCATGGAAAAAATAGAAAAAGAGAAGAATGAAATGAAGATGGAAGTTGATGATCTTGCCAGCAATCTGGAGAGTGTCTCTGAAGCTAAGAGACAACTTGAGGAGGAAGTCAAGGCGAAGAGTGCCCTTGCACATGCTCTTCAATCTGCTCGTCATGACAATAACTTGCTTCGTGAAAACAAGAACTTGCAACAGGAGATCTCAGATTTATCTGAACAGATTGGTGAGATTGGAAAATCTATCAGTGAGTTAGTGAAGTCCAAGAAACAGTTGCTGGACAGTGAGAAGATGATCTCCACAAAGCTCAAGAGTGAGCAGCTGAAATATATAAAGCTGGAAGATGACATGAAGATCTTAAAAGAGAGCCTGGAAGCGCAGAACGAAACGCGCAGAAGGTCCCACGTAGCTGTCTTGGTTTTGATGGGAGCGCAACTCTACGAGCAGGTGGCTGCGCTGGCGGACAATGAACAATTGAGGAAACAATTGCTGTCTTCGGAAGATATTGTCAGGGACTTGACAGAGTTACTTGACAGTGAGAGGATGAAGTACGCTAAGCTCCAGTGTAAGCTGCGAAAATGTGAGAAAAAGGAAGAGGACCAGGAAGTCCTAAAAGAGAGCAGAGACCAAGATATGGCGGAATTGGCTCAGAAAGGCTTCTGGGGCAGAAGTTACGGGATACAGGGATGCTTTCTCTGAATGCCAAAAAGTCCTCTAAAGCTAAGATTGAGGTGAAGTCCTGTAAGAAGTCCCCTGAAGCTAGGACTGAGCTGAAACCTGGTGGGAAATCCTCTGAAGTGGAGACTAAGGAGAAGAGAGGTGGGAAATCCTCTGAACCTGAGCAGACCAAAAATTCTGAAGGTAATGCTGAGGCAGAGAAATCCTCTGAAGCAGAAGCTAAACCAGAGTCAAACTCAAAAGCTGTGAGTAAAGAGAATGGCACAACTGAAGCTACAGGTGAAGAGAAGAGTAAGCCTGAAGAAGCTTCAGTAGTAGAAGCTGATTCTACACAAGAATCTGAGGGAGCCAAAGACTCTGAAGCCAAACCTGAGGAAGCTGGTGCCCCTGAAGAGAAAGCTGGAAGGGATGAGGTGAAACCATGTGAGAAATCCACTGAAGTCAAGACTGAGGTGAAACCAGGTGGGAAGTCCTCTAAAGTTGAAACTGAGATGGACCCGTGTCAGAGGTCTTCTGACGGTACAGAGAACAAGACAGTGGTTGGTGAAGCCACTGAGGCCGAAAGATTCTCTGAAGCAGAGGCAGAGGTCCGGCAAGCCAGAAGAAGACAAAGGTTAGAAGCATCGGTCCTCTCTCTCCTTAATTTCAAGAACCCTGCCCACACCAGGGTGAAGAACCTAGTATTGGAAAGGTGTGACCGAGAGACTTGCAATTGGTGGCTGGTAAAAGTCCGGAAGAAAAAAGTCAAGGACTTCAAAGACTGTGGGACAAAAGTTGTCCAAGAGAAAGGAAAGGCAGATGGTTTCTGCCTTTCAAATAAATGTGCTCCTTCCCGGTGGTCTGAGCAAAAGGGGGGGGGGGATATGTGGAAGTGTGGCAAGGAAAGGGTGTATTTCCTTGGCTCACCTTGCAGAAGCTCTCACCTGCTTCTTAAGTAATGAGGCAGGAGGGAAGGGAGGTGTATATGAGATGGAGACTCAGTCTAATGTGGGCTCTTCCTAGGAGACAGCATGTGGGAAGAGACAGAGCCTGCTGAGGAGTACACAGCCCGAGCTATGAGTGGCTCAAAGAGAGTGACATGAATTGTGAGTAGAAGGTTGCAGGGGACATATGTTTAACCGGCTGAGGGAAGCTCAGCGGTTGTTAGTCAGGACAAGCTGATCTGTTTAGTCAGTGACCAAACGGTCTAGGATTTTGTTTTGTTCCTGCTTTTTGTTTATTTCTTTCCCTGCAACCTGTCTAATAAAACTGGCAAGGTGCCAGATTTGCATTATAAACGTTTGTTTGCTGGTTTATTGAGAAGAAACGCATCCTGTGGCGTGGTCCAGGACGATCCCAGAGCTAATCCCCAAGACGGATCGTCACAATATGGAAATGTGGGGTCAGCCCTTCAGCCTCCTCCAGGAGAAACCCGGTTGGGCGGATGCCACGTTTAACCCTTCATGTGATAAAACTCTAATACAATGATATTGAAAATATAACAGGAACAAACTGTTGATGTGTATAACGTACATAGTTTTAACTCCTCTGTAGACATAATGCAAACACTAAATAATAATCAATAAAGAGGACGTTACATGTTCACATGAACAATAGTGACCTGCGATATTATAGCAAAAATTAGTACAGGTACATACATGGTGTGCGTTATATGGGTTAATGTCCTATAGAAATATAATAAGCAGGAAGGAAAAATACTTTACTGAAATACAAAAAACATAAAAATATTCATATGTACAAAAGGAGAAAATATTGTGAAGACTCAAAAATACATGGCAAAGAAACATGCACAGAAGGCGTGACTAGTCATAATGTCATAAACCATTATCAATAGTGAAGTATAACGTCTTGACGCCTGTTCAGACAATGTGGGATTCGGGTAGCTAATTTGAGAATCCAAAACACTTCTCTGTTGACTAGTGCTTGTCTGTGGTCTCCTCCCTGATATGATAGATTAACTCTTTCTATACCTGTCAGACTAATGAAATAACTAATTCACCATATTTTCTCCTTTTGTACATATGCATATTTTTAAGTATTTTTTTTTTTATTTCAGTAAAGTATTTTTCCTCCCTGCCTATTATATTTCTCTAGGACATTAACCCATATAATGCACACCATGTACAGTGGGGATCAAAAGTTTGGGCACCCCAGTAACAAATTTGTATTAATGTGCATAAAGAAGCCAAGGAAAGATGGCAAAATCTCCAAAAGGCATCAAATTACAGATTAGACATTCTTATAATATGTCAACAAAAGTTAGATTTTATTTCCATCATTTACACTTTCAAAATAACAGAAAACAAAAAACAATGGCGTCTGCAAAAGTTTGGGCACCCTGCAGAGTTAATATCTTGTACTGCCCCGTTTGGCAAGTATCACAGCTTGTAAACGCTTTTTGTAGCCAGCCAAGAGTCTTTCAATTCTTGTTTGAGGTATCTTTGCCCATTCTTCCTTACAAAAGTCTTCCAGTTCTTTGGGATTTCTGGGCTGTCTGTCACGCACTGCTCTTTTAATGTCTATCCATAGATTTTCAATTATGTTGAGGTCAGGAGATTGTGAAGGCCATGTCAAAACCTTCAGTTTACGCTTCTTTATGTAATCCCTCGTGGGTTTCGAGGTGTGTTTAGGATCATTATCTATTTGTAAAAGCCATCCTCTCTTTAACTTCAGCTTTTTCACAGATGTCATCAAATTAGCATCCAAAATTTGCTGACATTTTATTGAATCCATTTCTCCTTCTACTTGTGAGATGTTCCCTGTACCACTGGCTGCAATACAACCCCAAAGCTTGATTGATCCACCCCCATGCTTAACAGTTAGACAGAAGTTCTTTTCATTAAATTATGTTCCCCTTCGTCTCCAAATGTACCTTTGCTCATTCCGGCCAAAAAGTTCAATTTTAACCTCATCGGTACACAGAACTTGTTTCCAAAATGCATCAGGCTTGTCTATATGTTCATTTGCAAAGTTCAAACGCTGATTTTTGTGTTGAGGACGTAGAAGAGGTTTTCTTCTGATGTGATGACTCTTCCATGAAGACCATATTTGTACAAGTATCTCTTTATAGTGGAATAGTGCACCACAACTCCAGTGTCTGCCAGATCTTTCTGGAGGGATTGTGCAGTCAAATGTGGGTTTTGAATAGTTTTTCTCACAATCCTGCGAGCTGTTCTGTCTGATATTTTTCTTGGTCTTCCAGATCTTGCTTTAACTTCCACTGTTCCTGATGACTGCCATTTATTAGCTACATTCCGAACAGAGGATATTGACATCTGAAAATGTTTTGCTTCTTATAGCCTTCTCCAGCTTTGTGAGCGTCAACTATTTTCAGTTTCAGATTTCTGAAGAACCCATGGTGCTGCTTGTTGGGGCAAGGTCAGATGAGTCTGGGCATTTAAAACCTTTGAGATTGATATCACCTGGTCTTCTCAGATGATGATTGAGAACAATCCATGACACTGGCAGGTCTCAGCTTTGCAAAGGGGGCAGTGCATGCTATAAATTCTGCAGGTTGCCCAAACTTTTGCAGATACCATATTTTTTTCTGTTATTTTGAAAGTGTAAATGATGGAAATAAAATCTAACTTTTGTTGACATATTATAAGAATGTCTTATCTGTAATTTGATGCCCTTTGGAGATTTTTCCATCTTTCCATGGCTTCTTTATGCACATTAATACAGATTTTTACCTGGGGTGCCCAAACTTTTGATCCCCACTGTATGAGGCAGGCGCTGATTGTAGTACTTCCTATGCCTGGAAAGGATCTGTCATTGCCTGATTCTTATAGACCTATTTCCCTGTTGAATGTTAAAACTGTTGAATGTTAAAACTTTTGGCTAAAGTGTTGGCTTCACGCCTTTATGGGGTCATTAACGCTATCATTCACCCTGACCAAACTGGGTTTATGCCGGGTAGGGCTACTGATGCCAATGAGAAGCGGTTGCAACTTAACATAGCGGTGGTGGGGGATGGTTTTCCTTCGGGTGTATTGGTTAGTCTAGATATTTACAAAGCCTTTGACTCAGTGTTATGGCCCTATTTGTGGGAGGTCCCGGCTGCCTTTGGGTTGGGCCCTCGCTTCTGTGCTTGGGTCCGCTTGCTATCCGATAGTCCTAGGGCCCATATTCGTACTAACTTGGATGTTTCTACCCCCTTTCTCCTGGGTCGTGGGACAAGGTAGGGGTGCCTGCTATCTCCCTTTCTATTTGCGGTAGTGATGGAACCCTTGGCGGCAGCCATATACGTAGAGATGATGCTATTTGTGGTATTCCTAGGGGGTCGATTATAGAGAAAGTTTCCCTCTATGCGGATGATACTCTGGTTTATTTTGCGGATGCTGGGGGCTTTTGTCTCTTATTGATCTACTTGACTGGTTTAGCTCAATCTCGGGTTTGCAGGTCAACTGAACTAAGTCATCCCTCATGGCTCTCTCCTCTGGAGTTCCTCTCCCCGGGTCTGTCCCGGCAGGGGTGCAGGTAGTTTCCGGTTTTCGGGATGGAGGTTACTGGGCATCTGATAGATTATATGCCCCTAAACTTGGAGCTGCTTCTACGCTTCACTGGCGAGCGGCTGAATGCATGGTCCTCACTTCCTCTCTCCTTGGCTGGTAGGATCAATATCTTTAAAATGATTTATCTCCCTAAAATCCTTTACCAGTTTCATTTAGCCTTCATGATTCCTCCTAGGAATTATTGTAATACACTATGTGGTGCTCTGGGATCCTTCTACTGGAAGGGAAAGCCTCCCAGGCTTGGTCGGGCTCTTCTCCAGGCTCCTAAGCGACAGGGCAGTTTGGCTGCCCCTGATATCTATAACTACTTTCTTGCTTCTCAGTTGGTTTATGAAGCATGATGGATCTATCTGGATCTGTCGAACTCGGCAACAGCCTTAGCGGGAGCGATGATGGGTTCGTATGAAGCTCTTACTAATGTACTCTATAGGTATCACTCCTGCTCTTCTTTTCCTCTCCCTCTTCAGTCTGTAGCTAAAGTGTGGTCCGTGGGGTCGAGTAAATTCCCACAGCCTCTTGTGTCTCCTCAAGCACCCTTGTGGGGGAATGTACATTTGCCTCACCTACATGGGTTGCAGGAGGCCGGTATTCTGGGGTCCTCATGGTGTCAAATTTGTGATCCACTTGCTTGGAGAGGATAAGAATTTCCTGTCCTTTTCGGGCATGAGGGAACGTTATGGCATCCCTTGAGATGGCTTTTTACAAGTATCTCCAGCTTCGGCATGCAGTTCAGGCGCAGTTTTGCTCGCTGAAGTTTACTCCAGTATTTTCTGACGTGGAGTTACTCCTGGACACTACGGACCTCTCAAAGCCCCTCAATCAGGCTTATGCTCTCCTTCAATCTTTAGGGCCTAGCCCGTTCTCAAAAGCATTCTATAAATGGCTTGCTGATATCCCGGATTTGTCTGAGGATCAATGGAAGGAGGTCGAGGGCTCTTATTACTCTATAGTAGTCAGTAGTAGAGATATGTTAATCTGGTCTAGGTATGTTTTGCATTTGTATTATACCCCTGCTAAGTTAAAGCGTATTGGTGTTTCTCAGTCTGACTTGTGCTTCCACTGTTCCTGTGCTGTTGGTACCTTCTTGCATGCTGTGTGGGAATGTCCTGTTGTGGCAATCTTATAGAGGGAAGTGATGGGGTTTTTGGCAGATAATCTAGACTTCCCCTTCTTACTCATCCCTACGGTTTGCTTACTGGGAGTCCTTAATGATGGTTCCCATAGACGTCTGTTAATCCGATTTTTATTGTTCTGTGCCCGCAAGGTAGTGGTTATGATCTGGAAGGATACCTCCTCTCCCCCGCTGTCTGGCTTTGGTCAACAAGTATGTCTCGTTATATCAGGCCCTCTACGTGAGTCGTAAGTGCCCTAAGAAGTTTGATAGTATTTGGACTCCCTGGCTTCTGCTGGATGTGTCTGTGGACCCTCCGATTAGGCAGTCCTAATAGTCTTCTAAGTATACTGCAGTTTCTTCTAGAGGGGGGGGGTTTGTAGCTACCGGGAGGTGTGTCTGTGTGTATGCGTGTTTGTCTGTTTGTGTCAGGCCTCCTCTGGTGGGTCCTAGGGTACCCTGCCGAGCTACAGGTGCACCTTAATATATGTTCTGCTTTGGACTACTACGTTAGAGCCGGTCTCTGGGATCCTCGGGGTTGTTTTTGTTTTATTGTATTTCACCTTTGGTGATGTCTGTTATTTAACTTGCAAAATATAAATAAACACTTAAAAAAATAAAGAAAGACCAGAGCTAGAGAACCCAAGGCCGACATCATACATCCTCAAGCTGCTACTGCTACTCATCCTGTATCTTTTTTAGGACTGACACCACACGCAAGCAACGACGCACATGGCGAGGAAGCCAGACACCACCGATGCAATAAGACCCCGTGTCCCTCGTTCAGCCAGGAGCAAAATATCAAAGTACAACCCCAGAAAATAACACCACCATGCTCTGTGGTAAATATATCTTCCTTTTCTTTGTCTAAAGAACATATTGAACTTTTATTTAAGGGAATGAGTTTCTGTCTATCTTCCAATGTTAATTGGTTTGACAATTAAAGGAGTACTCCGATGCACCCCCCCAAAAAAAAAACATGCCACAATGTAGCCGATTTAATTACCTTTTCAGCGACCCCTCCATCATGTTAAATGGCCCAGCCGTTCTCCTCTTATGTCCGGCCGAAGTTTCTGCTACTTCCGGGTTCTCTTCCTGGCCCGTGCTGTCAAATACTACATCTCCCAGCATGCCCGGTCCTGGCATCCGGCCAGCTCCTGCCCCCCTCCTGAAATTATAATAATTCATGCCCCCTCAGCTCCCTCTAATTTCCCTATCCCCTCCTCAGAAAATACTTCCTCGTCACATGATCGCTCAGCTCCAATGAGCTTTCGCCCGCCGCTGCGATGTGAGCATGTAAAGCTTACATCGCTAGATGCTGTAGTGCCGGAGCAGCAGCGTTCCGAGGAAGCAGGCGTAGTGCACCAATCACCATCCCATCATGATAAAATAAATAAAAACACATACCCCCTTTCTCTTTTAGTTCCCCAATTAGCATTTTTTCCCTTAGTTTTAAAATCTCATCTCCCCTCCTGGAAAACTACAAGTCCCAGCATGCCCGTCAAGTAAATTATTATAAAGGCATGCTTGGAGTTGTAGTTTTCCCCTTCATGTAAGCTGCATTTCACTATATATATATATATATATATATATATATATATATATGTGTGTGTGTGTATATAGTGAAATGCGGCTTACATCAAGGGGAAAACTACAAGTCACAGCATGCCCGTCAAGTAAATTACTATAAAGGCATGCTTGGAGTTGTAGTTTTCCCCTTGATGTAAGCCGCATTTCACTATATATATCAAGGGGAAAACTACAAGTCACAGCATGCCCGTCAGAAAATTACTGTAAAGGCATGCTTGGACTTGTAGTTTTCCCATTCATGTAAGCCGCATTTCACTATATATATATATCATACAGGTAAAGAAGAAAGCGTAGTGGCACTCACCAGGTTCGTTACTTCATAGGTAGCTTTATTCCATAAGAAGGTGCATTGACATGGGCGGCATCAGATCCAGCCGGACCGGGACGCCAGTGCGTTCGCTTACTGGGTTACAATTGTTTCACGCTTGCGCGCTTCAACAGACCCTCCCTCTCACCGCTTCCCTCACCTGTATATCACCACCTACAACAGGTGACGTCAGAGGCGGGAGGGATTACAGCAAGCATCAGTTTAAAACCAGTTACAAAAGAAACTACATTTAAAACCAACATATAGTTACAAGAAAGTACCCAAGTCTATTCTGTCATTAAGACCTACATTATCCTGTGCCCGTGTTTTTAAAATCCAACGGGCCTCCACTTCACGTAACTCTTTAACTATATTCACTCCTTTTCGCGGGATTAACCGTTTAATCCCTGTAAATTTTAACACATTTGTGTTTCCATCGTGCTCTTTTTTAACGTGCTCAATAAGGCGCGGGGACCCATAACCTGAATTCACAGACCAGACGTGCTCTCTGAACCGAGTGTTCATGGCACGTATGGTACTCCCAATATAGAACTTACATATGATTGCATACATCACATAGCTGGTTCTGCAACACATGTACTCGGTTATCTCTTTGGTTACCCCGCCCACTGTCACATTTTTTCCAGATGAGAACTGAGGACACCATTCACATCTCTTACATTGGAAATTACCTTTAGCTGACATTTTCTTTAACCAATTTTCCGAACTCACTTCTTTAAACTTGCTGCTGACTAATTCGTCTTTTAAATTCTTCGTTCTTTTGAACGTCACTAATGGTCTTTGTAATCTGACAGCTCCTAACTGTGGGTCTCTTTCGATCAAGCTCCAATTTTTTGGGATCGAACTTCTAATTAAATCAGACAGGGGGCTATATTTGAATGAAAAACAAAACTTTTCACTAGTTTTTTCAGCATTACCCTCTCTATAATTTTTCTTCTTGCTACCCTTAAGCAGAACATTTCTAGTTACTTTTTTTGCTCTATCCAGCCCGTCGCAGAGGACTTCCCTCGGGTATCCTCTTAGCGACAATCTCTGCATCAGAGCAGTAGCTTGCTCTTCAAACGCCTCTGGGGAGCTGTTAATCAGTTTCAAACGCAACAGTTGCCCATAAGGGATAGCTTTTCTGGTGTGAACGGGGTGGTAGCTGTCAAAATGTAACATTGAATTGGTTGCAGTTTCTTTTCTATAACCTTTAGTGACTAATTGACAGTTTTCTATCACCAACTTCACATCCAGAAACTCAAGTTCAGTGTCACTACATTTAGAAGTAAATCGCATATTCATGTCATTGCGATTTAGGGATGTCACGAATCCTTCGAAGTCAGACTGTGTGCCCTCCCACAACATAAAAATATCATCTACGAACCGTAGATAACATTGAATGTGTTTTAAATATTTGTTTTGTGTGGAGAATACAAATCTGTCCTCAAAATGGGCCAAGAACATTTTAGCGAATGTACACGCTACTGGCGTGCCCATTGCTACTCTCCGTTTTTGTGCGAACCATTGTTCGCCAAACTTAAATACATTATTCCCTAGAACAAATGTAAGTGCTTCACAGACAAAGTTGATGTACTTATCACTCTTGTCTGTATTTTCCAAGATTTTTTGGATGCAGTCGGTTCCATCCCCCTGCGGTATACGGGTGTAAAGGGACTCAACGTCTATAGATATTAACAGGAGTCCCTCTCGCCAGGGGATGTCACCCAGAGCAGCCAAAAAGTCATTGGTGTCTTTCACCTAGAGAAGGCACATCTTTTTGTAAGGTGCGCAGCAACCAATCCAAATATTTGGACAAAGACTCAGTAAGAGAGCCCACCCCGGAGACTATAGGTCTCCAGGGTGGGCTCTCTAGGGTCTTATTAATTTTGGGCAGGAAATACCAGTTCGGATCTTTTACTTCATCAGGGAATAACCGCTCAGCCAGTTTCTCAGAGAGTACACCGGACTCCACTTGCTTTCGCAAGAATGACTGCAGTTTGGACCTAAGATGGGGAATTGGATAATTTTTAAGTTTTAGATAAGTATCAGTATCCCCTAGTTGTCGAGTTGCCTCCTGTATGTAATAGGATCTTGACATTACCACTACATTACCCCCTTTATCGGCTTTTTCTATTATCAAATTGCCTTGCGTTTTTAACCATTGAAGAGCTTTACGCTCCTCTATTGTCAAATTGGGGGATGCCTGTGGGTATACCAATGCCCTTACATCAGCGAGGACTCGTTCCTGGAATTGATCCAAACTGGTTCCAGGTATCAAGGGGGGGGGCAAAATTTTGATTTATTGCCACCTCTAAAATCTTGATATTCCAATTCTATTGTATCTGAACAGCTTACATCTAACAGTTCTAGCAAGGTATTTACACAATCCCTATCTGTATCTGACAGTTTACCGGGCATGCTAAAACCTAGTGGTCCTACAACAACAGGGATTTCCCCTTCTTTCAAAATATTGCTAGTTGGTTGTACATTCACCTGTTGGGAAAATAATTTTTTCAGATTAAGTTTCCTGACACATTTGAATAAATCAATTTCGAAGTCTTCCAAATGAAATTGCTCACTGACACAATAGTTTAAGCCTTTGGACAATAGGAAAATTACAGAAGGATCTAAATTGACATCTGACAGGTTAATTACTGCTGGTGCATCTTTATTACTATTGCTAGCGGAAGAAAGAATAGGTGAATCTATTAAAAATTCTTTGTCATTATTTAATTTTGCCATGACACCCTCTTCCGTTTTTGTTTCGTTTTGGATTTTGCTCCTCCTTCCACCCCTTCTTGTTCTTTTTTTCTTTGTGAATGCGACAGTCCTTCCCCGTTTTTTGGAGACTTGATATTCAGATTCCCTATGGATAAGTCGGACTCATCTGTGGTACTTGAATCCGACTCAGTTGCCCATGAGTCGGGAAATTTTTTATTAAATTTCTTTTTGATCGTATTTTTCCCACTTTTCTTCTTTTGAGTTTTTCCTTTTTTAACGAAGATATTATTAGACTCATAGTCCTCCCGATCCCGTAGGAACTTGTCCCGCTTAATTTCTTTAATGGTCTTTTGTAGGAAATCATTTTTTTCTCAATTTTTTTAGAAAAATCTTCATAAGACGCAGTAGATAAGCGAGTTTGCAATTCCGACTTTAACCCCTTAAGGACCCAGCCATTTTACACCTCAGGACCCGGCCTTTTTTTGCACATCTGACCACTGTCACTTTAAACATTAATAACTCTGGGATGCTTTTAGTTATCATTCTGATTCCGAGATTGTTTTTTGTGACATATTCTACTTTAACATAGTGGTAAAATTTTGTGATAACTTGCATCCTTTCTTGGTGAAAAATCCCCAAATTTTATGAAAAATTTGAAAATTTTGCATTTTTCTAACTTTGAAGCTCTCTGCTTGTAAGGAAAATGGATATTCCGAATAATTTTTTTTTTCACATATACAATATGTCTACTTTATATTTGCATCATAAAATTGACGTGTTTTTACTTTTGGAAGACACCAGAGGGCTTCAAAGTTCAGCAGCAATTTTCCAATTTTTCACAAAATTTCCAAACTCACAATTTTTCATGGACCAGTTCAGGTTTGAAGTGGATTTGAAGGGTCTTCATTTTAGAAATACCCCACAAATGACCCCATTATAAAAACTGCACCCCCCAAAGTATTGAAAATGACATTCAGTCCGCGTTTTAACCCTTTAGGTGTTTCACAGGAATAACAGCAAAGTGAAGGAGAAAATTCACAATCTCCATTTTTTACACTCGCATGTTCTTGTAGACCCAATTTTTGAATTTTTACAAGGGGAAAAAGGAGAAAATGTATACTTATATTTGTAGCCCAATTTCTCTCGAGTAAGCACATACCTCATATGTCTATGTAAAGTGTTTGGCGGGCGCAGTAGAGGGCTCAGAAGCGAAGGAGCGACAAGGGGATTTTGGAGAGTACGTTTTTTTGAAATGGTTTTTGGGGGGCATGTTGCATTTAGGAAGCCCCTATGGTGCCAGAACAGCAAAAATCCCCCACATGGCATACCATTTTGGAAACTAGACCCCTTGAGGTACGTAACAAGGAATAAAGTGAGCCTTAATACCCCACAGGTGTTTCACGACTTTTGCATATGTAAAAAAATTTAAAAAAAATGGCACTAAAATGTGTGTTTCCCCCCAAATTTCACATTTTTGCAAGGGTTAATAGCAGAAAATACCCCCCAAACATTGTAACCCCATCTCTTCTGAGTATGAAGGTACCCCATAAGTTGATCTGAGGTGTACTATGGGTGAACTACAATGCTCAGAAGAGAAGGAGTCATATTTGGCTTTTTGAGAGCAAATTTTGCTCGGGGGCATGTCGCATTTAGGAAGCCCCTATGGTGCCAGGACAGCAAAAAAAAAACACATGGCATACCATTGTGGAAACTAGACCCCTCGGGGAACGTAACAAGAAATAAAGTGAGCCTTAATACCCCACAGGGGTTTCACGACTTTTGCATACGTAAAAAAAAAATTTAAAAAAATCACTAAAAGGTGTGTTTCCCCCCCAAATTTCACATTTTTGCAAGGGTTAATAGCAGAAAATACCCCCCAAAATTTGTAACCACATCTCTTCTGAGTATGGAGGTACCCCAAAAGTTGACCTGAAGTGCACTACGGGCGAACTACAATGCTCAGAAGAGAAGGAGTCATATTTGGCTTTTTGAGAGCAAATTTTGCTCGGGGGGCATGTCGCATTTAGGAAGCCCCTATGGTGCCAGGACAGCAAAAAAAAAACACATGGCATACCATTTTGGAAACTAGACCCCTTGAGGAACGTAAGAAGGCGTAAAGTGAGCATTTACCCCCCACTGGTGTCTGTCATATCTTTGGAACAGTGGGCTGTACAACATTTTTAATTTGCACAGCCCACTGTTCCAAAGATCTGTCAGACACCAGTGGGATGTAAATTCTCACTGCACCCCTCATTACATTCCGTGAGGGGTGTAGTTTCCGAAATGGGGTCACATGTGTTTTTTTTTTTTTTTTTTTGCGTTTGTCAAAACCGCTGTAACAATCAGCCACCCCTGTGCAAATCACCTCAAATGTACATGGTGCACTCTCCCTTCTGGGCCTTGTTGTGCGCCCCCAGAGCAGTTTGTGCCCACATATGGGGTATCTCCGTACTCGGGAGAAATTGCGTTACAAATTTTGGGGGCTTTTTTCCCCTTTACCTCTTGTCAAAATGAAAAGTATAGGGCAACACCAGCATGTTAGTGTAAAAAGTTTATTTTTTTTACACTAACATGCTGGTGTAGACCCCAACTTCCCCTTTTCATAAGGGGTGAAAGGAGAAAAAGCCCCCCAAGATTTGTTAGTCAATTTCTCCCGAGTACGGCGATACCCCATATGTGGCCCTAAACTGTTGCCTTGAAATACGACAGGGCTCCAAAGTGAGAGCGCCATGCGCATTTGAGGCCTGAATTAGGGATTTGCATAGGGGTGGACATAGGGGTATTCTACGCCAGTGATTCCCAAACAGGGTGCCTCCAGCTGTTGCAAAACTCCCAGCATGCCTGGACAGTCAACGGCTGTCCGGCAATACTGGGAGTTGTTGTTTTGCAACAGCTGGAGGCTCCATTTTGGAAAGAGTGGCGTACCAGGTGTTTTTCATTTTTATTGGGGAGGGGCGGGGGGCTGTGTAGGGGTATGTGTATATGTAGTGTTTTTTACTTTATTTTGTGGTAGTGTAGTGTAGTGTTTTTAGGGTACAGTCACATGGGCGGGGGTTACAGCGAGTTTGAGCTGCCGCGCAAAATTTGCTGCATTGCAAACTTGCAGCCCGATACTCACTGTAAGCCGCCTGCCCATGTGAGTGTACCCTGTACATTCACAGGGGGGGGGGGACCTCCAGCTGTTGCAAAACTACTACTCCCAGCATGCCTGAGAATGTTTGGGAGTTGTGGTTTTGCAACAGCTGGAGGCACACGGGTTGGGATACACTGAGTTAGGAAACAATGTTTCCCAACCAGTGTGCCTCCAGCTGTTGCAAAACCACAACTCCCAAACATTCTCAGGCATGCTGGGAGTAGTAGTTCGGCAACATCTTTAGAGCCAGATGTTGCCGAACTACAACTCCCAGCATGCTTGGAGTTGTAGTTTTGCAACATCTGGAGGACTAGTTTGCAGACCACTAATACAGTGGTTCCCAATCTGTGCCCTTCCAGATGTTGCAAAACTACAACTCCCAGTATGCCAAAACTGTCCAGGCATGCTGGGAGTTGTAGTTCTGCAACATCTGAAGGGCCAGATGTTACAGAACTTCAACTCCCAGCATGCCTGGACAGTAAGGGCATGCTGAGGATGTGTAGTTTTGCAACATCTGGAAGGGCACAGTGGTCCAAAAACTGTGGACCTCCAGATGTTGCAAAACTGCAACTTCCAGCATGCCCAGACGCCAAGGGCTGTCTGGGCATGCTGGGAGTTGTAGTTTACAGGGTCCTATTACAGCAATGCATGTCGCTTTACGGCGACGTGCATTGCTGTAAAGGGCCCGACCGCGGCTGAAGATCTACTCACCTGTCGCCGCCGCCGCCATCTTCCTCGTCGGGATCCGGGTCTTCAGGGACGAGGTAAGTACCGGGGCCGGGCCCCAGCACTCCCCCGTCCCCCGCCGCGTCCTCCGGTCTTCCTCCCGTCCTGTCTCGACTTTCAGGGGCTGGGCAGGACGGGAGGAAGTAACCGCCCCCCCTCCTGCGATTGGTCGGTTCACTAACCGACAGATCGCAGGGGATCGGAGGAGGTGGCAGGCTTGCCACCTCGCTCCGATACTTCAGCATGGTCCTGGCTGTCTGTGACAGCCGGGATCATGCGAAATTACCGGGCGGTCGGGTCCCAGAGACCCGATCAGCCCGGTATCGCCGCAGATCGCAAGGGCGATTTCCCTTGCGATTTGCGGCGATCGCCGACATGGGGGGCCTACATGGCCCCCCTCGGCGTTTGCCCTGGATGCCTGCTGAAGGATTTCAGCAGGCATCCAGTTCCGATCTCTGCCCGGCGAGCGGCAGAGACCGGAAAACGCCAGGACGTACGGGGACGTCCTGGGTCCTTAAGGCCCAGGGTGCGGTAACGTCCCCGTACGTCCTGGGTCCTTAAGAGGTTAATCGAGTCAGTTCGGCCGTCACAGATGCGTACTCCTCTGTGTTACGTTCCAGAATGAGTATTAACATATTCATTGAGTACATTTTATGGAGCTCGTCCCATCTGGTCATAAATGCAGCATCATCTGTGAATTGGGATGCTTCTTTGTAGCCTCTTATACCACGTGGTACACGCCCGCATTCGCGGTACGAATGGAGTTAAGAGTCCAGAATAAACGTGTCTCCTTTTCGGAGAGAACTGTGATCTTAAATTCAAGAGTTTTTGTACTCATCAATTGGCACGGGTCTCTTTCATTGCACTGTTGAAAAAACGCACTGGCGTCCTGCCGCCCTGCTCCTAAGGTGTTCCCCGCCGACTCAGGCTCCTGCGATCCCGGTCTGGCTGGATCTGATGCCGCCCATGTCAATGCACCTTCTTATGGAATAAAGCTACCTATGAAGTAACGAACCTGGTGAGTGCCACTACGCTTTCTTCTTTACCTGTATGATTTTGGACAGTCTGCATTTCTGAGTAGTTGAGCACCTCCACACGCAGTCCCCCTTGCGAATCACTTCCGATCAACACAGAGAGATCAGCTGTTTCTACCTACCAGGACTATATATATATATATATATATATATGTGTGTATATATAGTGAAATGCGGCTTACATCAAGGGGAAAACTACAAGTCACAGCATGCCCGTCAAGTAAATTACTGTAAAGGCATGCTGGGACTTGTAGTTTTCCCCTTGATGTAAGCCGCATTTCACTATATACACACATATTTTTGTCAAATAATAGTTTAATAAAAAAAATTTATATTAATAAATCCTATGCTTCACTGCATCCTCCTCACCCCTCTGTCCGTACCCCACACCCCTCTTCCCTTCCTCTTTCTTCTCACCCCACAATCTTACCTTACAACCCCTCTGTCCGTCCTCCTCACCCCTCTGTCCGTACCCTACACCCCTCTTCCTTTCCTCTTTCTTCTCACCCCTCAATCTTACCTTACAACCCCTCTGTCCGTCCTCCTCACCCCTCTGTCCGTACCCTACACCCCTCTTCCCTTCTTCGTTAATCTTACCCCTAAATCTTACCTTACACCCCTAGTTCATTCCCAATCATTACCTTTATGCTTGATCTAATGCTTATAATATCTATTCTAATTATATGTTTTTCATTTTTATAAAGTTAATTTTTTAAATTTATATTTTATATTAATTTTAAACAGTCAGAGAAGGAGATAATATTTGAGGAGCAGTCTGTTGCTACAGAAACAGTAACGACAAGCTCAGAATGGAATTCCAATTATGTAAGTATAAATATATAAAACATATATAATAACCATTTTAATGTATTGATATATATATATATACACATACTATATAATCACATTGCCACAAAGAACAATGTCTGTTGTCTCCTGAGCGACTGCGACGATTATCACATGGTGAGCAGCGTTAGAAACCGGGACACCTGCACTATCTACCTGTATATTCTAGTTTGTGCAGGTGACTCTGCTGTATGATTACCTTCAGTAGTATCCCCTTTAAAGGGGTTGTGCGCTGCTCTGCCTTTCGGAGCTCAGCTTGCAGCGTCCGGAAGTTCATTACTCCGAACGCTGTGTGCGGGCTTCCGTGTTTGTGGCTGCACCCTCTTGACGTCAC
The DNA here is from genome assembly GCF_029499605.1 of Hyla sarda. Lineage (NCBI taxonomy): Eukaryota > Metazoa > Chordata > Amphibia > Anura > Hylidae > Hyla > Hyla sarda. Next base: position 142,672,348 of record NC_079196.1, read on the forward strand.
TCCCGGCCACTCAACTAAAGCCTATGGGAAGGGGGACCGACCGCTGTCACGGGGGGCCGGATGTGACGTCACGAGGGGGCGTCCGCAAACACGGAAACCCGCACACAGCGTTCGGAGTAATGAACTTCAGGACGCTTTTTAGCTGAGCTCAGAAAGGCAGGGCCATGCACAACCACTTTAAAGAAGTAAAGAAAGTTGAAGACATTAGTAGCAGCCCCTGCAAACATTATTTTAGCAACCCTCCACTGTAATCCGCAGGACACCCCCCCCCCAGTAGACCGTAGCCTACCCCCTTGTAGACTTTATTCACCCCCCCAATTAAGACTGCACACCACCCCTGATGACAGTGTACCCTTTTAGTCATCACCCCACTTTTATTACCCAGTAACCCCCTTTGTACATAGTAGCACCATTGTTAATACATTTCCCCCCCTTGGTAACACAGCGCCTCACCATTGCATACAGCACCCCCATGTAAGTTGTTTACTTGCGCTTGACGCTCCGCTGCCCTGTTCTGCCCTCCGTATCAAGATTATGCCGGTCCACTTCTGGTTTCTCCCGTCCGCATGAAGGTGTACCTGGAGGAGCATGTGACACACACACGTTACTCTGCTTCCTCCACCGTGTTACGCTCCAAGCAGGGGAGGAGGTGGAGTTCCATTTGTGTCACATGCTCCTTCAGGTACACCGTCATGCGGACGTGAGAAACCAGCAGCGGATCCCCAGAATGTGGATCAGGACGGAAGAACAGGGAAGTGGAGCAACAGAATCTCCTCACCTATACTAGTATATATATTTTCTGATTACAAATAATCATTGTTTTTTTTATATAGCCATCAGAAACAAGTGTCGATGATGAATTACAAGTCAGACCTACTCCTACACCTCGTCGGCGAATAGTAGTTGAAAATACGGTAATTTATTTTTTATTTTTTACAGTTCATCATCTTTCCTCTGTTATGCACTCTACTGTCCATGTTGACTTTTTTTAAACTGAAGGGCTGCAACTAATGCGCAGGAGTTAAAAAGTAAGCCTGCAAATATCAGTGTGTGGTCGTGATGTCATAAATATAGCTGTCAGGCAACTGATGGACTCTATTTGTTTTTATATCTTTTAGCTTTCGACAAGCCAATATATCTAGCTTTTTATTAAATGTATAATTAATATACATATTTTAGTATATCTACTTATTTAAAAAAAAAATTATAACTATTTGATAAACAAATATAAAAAAAAGGGTATAAATTTATAACAATTGAATGAATTTTATTCTCATAGGTCCTCCAAAACCTATTACACAGGCTACAATCTCCAGTAGATGAGGAAAACCGACTACATCCTTACTGCTTTCAAAATGACCCTCAATGGGGTCCTAATGAGGAGCGTCCCGCACCCATCCCTGACCTAGACGGGAGATGTGGCAACAACAATTGGTGCCAATGTACTTGCTGTCACAGCATGACATCTGTGTTAGAAAGTATCTGTTGTTGGGAATATTCTCAAATAAATACTTCTCGAGAAAATTATAAATGTGTAACTATGCACCCCTTTTTTGAAAGAGATATACTTTCTACTGCTGCATTAGAGGCATATATTGTACTCGTGGACCAGATTACACAGAGAGAATTTCGTCGAGCTCCAAATAGGTATATAAATATATAATAATTTTCATAAATAAATTCTTATCAACTTTTTTTTTTTTCATAGGTCTTGTTGCAAAAGTAAAAGGTATTTTTATTTGGTAGCTAAGGGATACTCCTGTGTAAAAATAATTATTTATCATATTTTTAACAGGGTATTCCATGACAAATACATTTTTTATATAGCAACTGGCTACGCAAAAATAAACAGATTTGTAAATTACTTTAATTAAAAATATTTTAATCCTTCAAATAGTTATTAGCTTCTCAAGTTGAGTTGCTCTATGATGATGTCACGTCCCGGGAGCTTTGAATGATGGTAGCTAATTCCCATAAGAACTGTATGGGAATTTTCTCCCATCATGCACAGCTCCACGAACTTTACATCATCATAGAGCAGTTAGACACAAAACAAAAACTAAAAATCTAAAGCAAATAACTATTGGAAGGAATAAGAATTTTTAATACAAGTTCATTACAAATCTTTTTAACTTTCTGCCACAAGTTCATGTCATAATGTAGTACACCATTAATATTTCTCTGTACAGTTTTTTATTATTTGCAAATATAGTATGTTGTAACAGAATCACAAATCAGCATATCCTATTATCCTTTTTAATAATAACCTTAAAGGAATACTCAAAGTATAAAAGCACAGGTCATCTCTGTTAAAGGGCTACTCCACTGCCCCAGCTTTGAGAAGATTTATTTCCCAAAAACTCAGTGTGTGGTCGTGATGTCATGATCATGCCCCCTCAATGCAAGTCTATGGGAGGGGACTTATGCCCCATTCCCATACACTTGCATTGAGGGGTTGTGGAGGAGATAAATGTGTTTTTGGAATTAAATCTTCTAAACACTTGGGAAGTGGAGTAACCATTTAAATATAATGCTCACTCCATGTCTCAATTTTGGGTGTGCTTCATGATCTCAGTGCTATTGAAGTAAATAAAAATATATTTTGTATTAATTTATATAGAGTAGGACAGTGGTCTCTCAACATACGATGGTAATTCGTTCCAAAAGAACCATCGTTTGTCGAATCCATCGTATTTTGAGTGATCCGTGCAATGTAAAGTATAGGAAGTTTGTAATCACCTGTCCCCGCCGCTCTGGACCACGTCCTCACCGCTCCCAATGCTGTCCAAGGGGCTCCCGATGTTGTCCCGATGCTCCGTGTCCACTTCGAACCTCCGGCTTCTTCCGCATCTTCTCCGGTGTCCAGGCCTCGCTTTCTGGTGACGTTATTACGCTGCTGCGCTGGCATGGCGTGCGTAACGACGTAATAATGACGCCGGAAAGTGAGGTCCGGACACCGGAGAAGATGCGGAAGAAGCCGAAGAAGATGCGGAAGACGCTGTGGGATCGCGACGTGGACCCGGAGCAGCGGGGATAGGTAAGTGAACCTGTCCAGGATGCTTAAACTGCTATATTACAGCAGCTTAAGCATTTTGCGCTGTCGGATAGCAGTTAATGCGATGGCTCCAACATATAAAAGCATCGTATGTCGATGCTGACATCGACATGCCATGGCCTCTGAGAGGCCATCGTATGTTAATTTGATAATATGTCTGGGCCATCGCATGTCGGGAGTGGAGGGGGGGGGGTTACTGTCTAAGTATGTTATTGTTTTTTCAATATTTTGTTAATGTCTTAAACATTTTGGTATCAATTGTAAAAATATAATTACTAGACTTGTGCACTAGAAAAATTTTCGTTTCGTTTTGGAAAAAAATTTTGGTTCGGCAATATTTTCAGTTTAGATTTTTCGGATACATTTGGTATTCGGGTATTCGGGGTTGATTTTTTTTCGGATACATTCGGTATTCGGGTACATTCGGTAAATCTTTTTATTCTTTTTTGGACTTTAGCGATCCTAAAAAAATATGGAGATACCTTTTTTATTAAAATTTCGTAGGGTACCATAAAAAAATCATAATAAAAAAGATACAGTAGTGATGGAAAAAATTGTATCTAAAGAAATGTATCTTTTTTATTATGAAATATTTATTCATTTTTAAACAGGGATCAATTTATGTGAGCGGGTAAAGCACTAAAAATGTAGCCGACAATAATAAAAATGTAGTGTGTGCGTGTTTTTCACTTTTTAATTTTTTTTTTTAGGTAGTACTACTACTCCCAGCATGGAACACACTCTTCCATGATGGGAGTAGTAGTTACCTGCACTAATTGACAGATCGCACGGGTCCCTTGCGATCCTCCTGTATAATGTATAGATGCGGCGGCCACTCTTCTATGGTCCCCTGCACTCACGTATATATACACATATTCATATTTCCCGCAGAGCTGTGATTGGCCAGATGGTTCCAGCCAATCACAGCTCTCTGTGAGAAATAGTAATATGTGTATATATACGGCCGTGCAGGGGACCATAGGAGAGCGGCCACCGCATCCATACATTATACAAGAGGATCACAGCAGGTGTCAGGAGTGATACCCCCAGTGATCTTTCCTTTACTACAAGTACTACTACTCCCAACATGGAGTACACTCTGCCTCATGCTGGAAGCTGTAGTACCTGCATTAATAGACAGATCGCAGCGGGTGTCAGAAGTTACACTCGCTGCGATATGTCTATTAATGCAGGTACTACAGCTCCCAGCATGGAGCAGAGTGTGCTCCATGTTGGGAGTATTAGTACCTGCAGTAAGGAACAGATCCCAGCGGATGTCACTTCTCCTGACACCCGATGCGATCCTCCTGATGTGAATGGCGGGATCAGCTGTTCTCAGGGCTACAGAGCTGGGAGAACAGCTGATGCTGAGCCGTAGGTATACATCGTATATCTACTGCCCAGCAAGAACTTACAGTGAGCCAGCAATGTGTATACAGTATACACATTGCTGGCTCACTTAACCCCTTGCTGAGCTGTGCGCTATGCGCAAACCCAGCAAGGAAGGAGTTAACTTACACTGCTGGACAGTGTAGGTTAACCCTTTGGGCGGTATACACTATATACAGCTATCTATAGATAGCTGTATACAGTCTATACAGAAGACGAAGTCCAGCTTACTTCCCTCGAGTCCCGCGAAGGTCCGTGTAGCTCCACCCCCTAGTGATGATGTCATTAGGGGGCGGAGCTACAGAAGGGAACAAGGCTAGTTAATATGAAGCTCTGTTCACATTGTACGTTTTGTATAATGGGAACAGACCCTTCTGGCTGTGTCTACCCAGACAGGGAAACTCCAGCTGTTGCTAAACTACAACTCCCAGCATGCCCAGACAGCCAAAGGCTGTCTGGGCATGCTGGGAGTTGTAGTTTTGCACCAATTGGTGGCTCCCTGTTTGGGTAGACATTGCATCATGGGTGCTCTCCCCAGCGGACAGCGCCAAAAATGTCATAACCAATTCTTTGTGTTTTTTTTCTTCTCGTTTCAGATCCGTGTATGCAGAGGATTACTGCTGATTCGATGGATTACGGCGGATTTTTTTTTTTTCCTTTAATAAAATGGTTAACGACGGCTGTGGGGAGTGTTTTTTTAAATAAAATAATTTTTCCAATGTGTTGTGTTTTTTTTTTTATTGAATTTTCAGGGTTAGTAGTGGAAGCTGTCTTATTGACGGAACCCATTACTAGGCCAGGGATTAGTGCTAGCCCCAAAAACAGCTAGCGCTAACCCCCAATTATTACCCCGGTACCCACTGCCACAGGGGTGCCGGGAAGAGCAAGTACCAACAGGCCCGGAGCGTCAAAAATGGCGCTCCTGGGCCTAGGCGGTAACAGGCTGGCGTTATTTTGGCTGGGGAGGGCCAGTAACAATGGTCTTCGCCCACCCTGGTAACTTCAGGCTGTTGCTGTTTGGTTGGTATTGTGCTGAAAATGAAAATACGGGGAACCCTATGCGTTTTTTTATTTCTTTTTATTTAAATACATTTTTTTTTAAACGCATAGGGTTCCCCGTATTTTCATTTTCAGCACAATACCAACCAAACAGCAACAGCCTGACGTTACCAGGGTGGGCGAGGACCATTGTTACTGGCCCTCCCCAGCCTAAATAACGCCAGCCTGTTACCGCCTAGGCCCAGGAGCGCCATTTTTGACGCTCCGGGCCTGTTGATACCTGCTCTTCCCGGCACCCCTGTGGCGGTGGGTACTGGGGTAATAATTGGGGGTTAGTGCTAGCTGTTTTTGGGGCTAGCACTAAGCCCTGGCCTAGTAATGGATTCCGTCAATAAGACAGCTTTCACTACTAACCCTGAAAATTCAATAAAAAAAAAAAAACACAACACATTGGAAAAAAATTTTTATTTAAAAAAACACTCCCCCACAGCCCTCGTTAACCATTTTATTAAAGGAAAAAAAAAATAATCCGCCGTAATCCATCGAATCCACAGTAATCCTCTGCATACACGGATCTGAAAAGAGAAGAAAAAAACACAAAAAAAATGGTTATGACATTTTTGGCGCTGTCCGCTGGGGAGAGCACCCATGATGCAATGTCTACCTAAACAGTGAGCCTCCAATTGGTGCAAAACTACAACTCCCAGCATGCCCAGACAGCTTTTGGCTGTCTGGGCATGCTGGGAGTTGTAGTTTAGCAACAGCTGGAGTCTCCCTGTCTGGGTAGACACTGCCAGAAGGGTCTGTTCACATTATACAAAACGTCCAATGTGAACAGAGCTTCAGATTAACTAGCCTTGTTCCCTTCTGTAGCTCCGCCCCCTAATGACGTCATCACTAGGGGGTGGAGCTACACGGACCTGCCCGGGACTCGAGGGAAGTAAGCTGGACTTCGTCTTCTGTATACACTGTATACAGCTATCTATAGATAGCTGTATATAGTGTATACCGCCCAAAGGGTTAACCTACACTGTCCAGCAGTGTAAGTTAACTCCTTCCTTGCTGGGCTTGCGCATAGCACACAGCTCAGCAAGGGGTTAAGTGAGCCAGCAATGTGTATACTGTATACACATTGCAGGCTCACTGTAAGTTCTTGCTGGGCAGTAGATATACGATGTATACCTACGGCTCAGCATCAGCTGTTCTCCCGACTCTGTAGCCCTGAGAACAGCTGATCCCGACATTCACATCAGGAGGATCGCAGCGGGTGTCAGGAGAAGTGACATCCGCTGGGATCTGTTCCTTACTGCAGGTACTAATACTCCCAACATGGAGCACACTCTGCTCCATGCTGGGAGCTGTAGTACCTTCATTAATAGACATATCGCAGCGAGTGTAACTTCTGACACCCGCTGCGATCTGTCTATTAATGCAGGTACTACAGCTCCCAACATGATGCAGAGTGTACTCCATTTGGGAGTAGTAGTACTTGTAGTAAAGGAAAGATCACTGGGGGTATCACTCCTGACACCCGCTGTGATCCTCTTGTATAATGTATGGATGCGGTGGCCGCTCTCCTATGGTCCCCTGCACGGCCGTATATGTACACATATTCCTATTTCTCACAGAGCTGTGATTGGCTGGAACCATCTGGCCAATCACAGCTCTGCGGGAAATATGAATATGTGTATATATACGTGAGTGCAGGGGACCATAGAAGAGCGGCCGCCGCATCCATACATTATACAAGAGGATCGCAAGGGACCCCGGTGATCTGTCAATTAGTACAGGTAACTACTACTCCCATCATGGAAGAGTATGTTCCATGCTGGGAGTAGTAGTACTACCTAAAAAATGTTTTTAAAAAAAGTGAAAAACACGCACACACTACATTTTTATTATTGTCGGCTACATTTTTAGTGCTTTACCCGCTCACATAAATTGATCCCTGTTTAAAAATTAATAAACATTTCATAATAAAAAAGATACATTTCGTTAGATACAATTTTTTCCATCACTGTGGGTTTGGAGAGGCTCTTGTCAATCAAATAACCATACGACCTGAGCTACCCAATTGTATCACCTATACCCAAGGTGATGAATTAGTTAAATTTAAATAGAAGGTAAATTGGGGCTCAAGGTCTTGAACAAATGGCCATAGAATATAGTTTGATAAAAAACTGTTTATTATATATGTAAAAAAACTAGTGGAGATAGGTGTACCACAGGGCCCTTGTGATGGCACCACTCCAACAAGTATAACAATAAAATGGTATAGTAAATAATATAAAAATGTGACCACTATAGGAAGGTAGATAAATTCCTCTAAATGATGCGCTCGTTTTTTTCTTTTTCGATTGGCGCAATACTATAAAAATAGCAACTTAATGGCTGTAACCCGTAGCAACCATATGTGAGACTGTCAGCCGGCAGTAGTAATTCTTAATAAGTTCCTTCAGTCCTTAATCAACAATAGATATAAAAAAAGGATATAGAAAATGCTGGCCAGCATAAATATTTCGTTTCAACACATACTTTGAGTTCAAGTCTCTCGCGCAGTCAATTTGTGACAAGTTGTACAGATTTATACTGCTGCAGCAAATAAAGTCTATGATGTTTGTCAACTATGCAAGAGATACTGGCAGTTATGACAGGTAATTTTGTATTTCACCACTCCCGGGTATGTTCGGTTGCGATCACCTCTGCGATCCCTTCTAAGATGCAGTCCTCGCAGTATATTGTATACGCATCAGTGGCGGCGGATGCCGGGTCGCGGACCTGCAGCGCCTGCAAGTGGCGTCAAGACAGCGGTCTCATAGCTCCCACGTCCCGACAGCAGAAGGTGGCGGTGATCGCCAGATGGTGAATCCCCAGATGGTGAATCCGCAGCACCGCCGACAGCAGGTAAGTGGCAATGCTGGTAGCGTCCTCGTGGTAGCGAGGCGCGCGTAGAGATAGTAGGTTGATTGACAGGTATCTCCGCTACTCTCTGGTTGCTTTAGAGATGGAATGTAGCTATATCAATTCCATATGAAAATGGTCTCAGTGGTCACAGGGGGACGCCTGTATCTTTTTTATTATGATTTTTTTATGGTACCCTACGAAATTTTAATAAAAAAGGTATCTCCATAATTTTTTAGGATCGCTAAAGTCCAAAAAAAGAATAAAAAGATTTACCGAATGTACCCGAATACCGAATGTATCCAAAAAATCAAACTGTATCTGTATCCTTTTTATTATCTTTGTTATCAGAATGAATTCTTTACGTTCGTTTAGGGATAATGAATGCATTCGTTATTTACAGCATATGTTCGGGAAATAACGAATGCATTAGTTACTTTGCTATTCGTATTATCGTGGCTATTCAGGAATGTTCAAAATATGTTTTCGTGCATTCGTATCGGTCCGAATGCCCGAAAACGGTAAAATTCGGTAAATTAGACATTCGTGCCGAACCAAATTGCACATGTCTAATAATTACATTGGTGTTTCACAAAAGTTATAACAAAACTAACATCATTGTTAAATCTAATAAAAATATAATTTTACTTTATAGAAATTATCGCTGGATTGCTTATCGTTTCTTTACGACAAGAATCTATGGTTTCCTAGGAAAAGGGCACCGGGTTCCAATACCATCATGTGTAATAACAGCTATATGTCAAAGATTTCCTGATCCAAATACCCAATATACGGGTTTTCAATGGTATCCAGATTACCGTTCGAATAGACCTCCTTACGCACAAAATTTTTGAAGAATAACATTATGTATTCTAACATTTTTAAAATTTTATTTTCTGATGTTTACATGTTGGTGGCCAGAGAAACGGCTAAAAAAGTTTTTTTTTGGGTTAATACAATTGCTAGATATGCACATTATCATTTTGAAATAAATTAGATCTGTCAACTATGTCAACTTCACTAACATGTTGATACCCACAGTCAGTGCATGGGATACTGTTGATGATGTTACAGCAAGTGTAATTTCTCCGTCCATGAGGAAGTACACTCGCTGTATGAAACAGACCTTTGTCGCCTTGTTCCCCCACTTTAAAACCCTGTTTGCATTTGATTTTTTTGATGCAATAACGAAAGAAGAAATTAAGTACCGGTGACTTTGTCATATACCATATTGCTTAATTTGTTAAATGGACAGATAATTTATGTCAGAGCACCACTACTTCATACAAACGTTTTGCAGATAGCGAGCACACACCAAGCCATTATACCAAAGTACCGTATGCACTCTTGTTAATTTTATTTTTCATTATTTTATTTATCCAATATGTAGATTGTTATAAATAAAAAATAACCAAAACAATTTGAAAATTATTAACAGTTTTATTAAAGTGCTAGAATACCTTTATAACGTACCGTATTTTTCGCCGTATAAGACGCACTTTTTCTTCCCCAAAACTGGGGGGAAAAAGTCGGTGCGTCTTATATGGCGAATACACCCCTATCGCGGCGGTCCCTGCGGCCATCAACGGCCGGGACCCGCGGCTAATACAGGACATCACCGATCGCGGTGATGCCCTGTATTAACCCTTCAGAGGCGGCGATCAAAGCTGACCGCTGCGTCTGAAGGGAAAGTGACACTAACCCGGCTGTTCAGTTGGGCTGTTCGGGACCGCCGCGATGTCACCGCGGCGGTCCCGAACAGCCCGACTGAATAGCCGGGTTAGTGCTTACAGGACACCGGGGGGGACCTTACCTTCCTCCTCGGTGTCTTCTCCGTTCAGGGATCCCCTGTATGCCGGCGCTCTCCTTCCTCGTCATCACGTCGTCGCGTACGTGCGTCGGCGTGCGTAACGACGTGATGGCGGCGACGGAGAGCGAGGATACCCGGCCGGCAGCAGAGACGTTTCAGAGCAGCGGGGACATGGCGACAGCGATGGAGCGACATCCAGGGCAGCGGTGACGGGTCCGGAGCGGCGGGGACACGTGAGTATTACCTCCTATGCAGTGGTCTTCAATCTCCGGACCTCCCGATGTTGCAAAACTACAACTCCCAGCATGCCGTTGGCTGTCCGGGCATGCTGGGAGTTGTAGTTTTGCAACATCTGGAGGTCCGCAGGTTGAAGACCACTATTGGGTTCAAAATCTTTATTTTTTTAGATTTTGCCCCTAAAAATTGGGTGCGTCTTATATGCCGGTGCGTCCTATAGGACGAAAAATACGGTATTTAAAATAAACAACAAAGTTTTTATAAAAATTAAGTATAAAACACAAAAATTAGAACCTTAAAAAAATAAACAATAGAAATTTCCATTCTAGATATGGTATTGCTATATATTTATGTAAATCGGGACTGATATTCTTCCAATAGCATAGCTGTGTCTGGTCTTGGAACAGGCGCTATGCTGCTTGTCTAGCTTTCTTTTTGAGACTTCCAGTCAGAAATTTCAGGGTCAAAAAGAACTTTGATAACATTGTCCATCACTTCTGCCATAAAGCCCTGAGAGGATGTTTCATAGATTGCCTTGACCATCCATGCTCGACATGCTTTAGAATACACAAAGGAATGGCGTAGAGTGCCTTCTGGTTCACTTACAGCTGTAACTTTTTAACAGTAGCTTGAATGCGACCCACATTCCTGGTATGGTCGATGGCAGCAAGTTGAGTTCTTGCTATCATTGAGTCACAATAAAATAGTGTATCCTTTTCGGTCTATATTTCAAACATACACTATGGTATATCTCTAATTCTCCTGTATGGCAAAACTGAGAAAGTTGCCTAATGTCTTTTAGAATCACCGGATTGAGACACACTTTAGCCAAATGATTGTGTGCCGGTAAACCAGGGGTTAGCCATTTATTATTTTCAAGCTGCTGCTTGGTCAGTGGAGTATGATGACATTTAGAGTATTTGGAGTTTTCCTCCCATGAATGTTCATTAGCCACATGGTGTACAACCGATTGCCATTTCTCCACAAGTTCTTCAGGGTCTCTATCGCAAGTACGTGAGCACCACCAAAGATGGTTCTTGACTGGCTGTATCCAAGAGTGGAGCACTTGTGTATTTTTAGTATTGGCTCCTGCTGCTAATTTGTTGCCCACGGATTTTGCAAAATGCCACACATCAAATTGGTGGTCTATGTAGGGAAATTCCTCTCGTAAAATCTTCCTGATGGCAACATGTCTATCTGTGGCTAATTTAGATATCTCAAAATCTTTTTCAAGCAACTGATCAATAGTTTTCTTAAAAGCGATTTTTTCTAGTGAAACTAAAGTTGTATGTGGTTGTAATTGTTGCACATGAAAAGCACAAATCTTTTTTGAATCAGCGTCCATCATAGTGTAGGTGCAATATTTTGCTGAAAAACCAGGGGAGTCATTTTGACCATCCCCTGTAAGGTATAAAGGAGCCCTCCCAATCTCTGCAAGAATGTTTTCTTGTTCCTTTTTCCATGATAAATCAATTCCTGCATAGATGTATTGATTTTGATATTGAAAAAAAGTAGATTTTGAAATACTTTTCAAATTTAAAATTTTACAAAAACTTTCAATTTTCATAAAACTGTTCCCACTAAGTACTGTGGCTGCGGACAACAATAGATTTCCCGAAGGTATGTTGTTAATGGTGGGTTGTGATTTCCAGATTTCACGTTCATGTCCTTGAGAACATCTTACTGTAAGGAAGAACATTCTACGTTGAAAATATTTCTTATAGTGTGTTAGCCGACCATTACACTTCCTTTTAGAAGAACATGGTATCATGCTTATTAGTTTCTTGAAACATGATTCAAATATGATAAATTTGAAATCTCTGACAACTTTCTCGTTAATGTTGTCTAAATCTTCAAATTTGTCTGATAAAATGTTTTTGTCTTCATCATCACTACTCCAAATTGAAGATTCATCAGGCTCTTCATCACCCTCATTTGGATGAAATGATGTGTCATGAATATCAATGATTGTTGATATAGTTGTTTCAGCATCCTCTATTTCCACAGGATTGTCTTCATGTATTGGCTTTACAGGTGAAATTTCAAGAAAGCTATTATCCAACTCTGGATTCACACTGGTAATCAGTTGTGGTTGAGGTGATTGTGGTTGTGATTCAAAATCCAATGGGAAAAAGTTATCTTCTTCTTCAATAAATTGCATAAAATAGTTATGTTCTTTTAAAAAAGTATTTGATCTTGACGTAGGAACATATATTGTTTTTGACGGTGTTGACGTCATGGGTTGAAAAGAAGACATTTGGTTATCAGTAGTAATTGCTTCACAATCATGAATTTCAAATTGTACACTAGCTATATCCCCAGATCGTAAGTTGCACTGTGTATCTGAATCTAGTGGAATCTTGACTTGGTCGGCTGCTGACACCTCTACAGTAGCTACATCTGTTGTTTCAACATTAGTTTTATCACGGATTAAAATAACTTGTATTGTTTGTGAAATTTTATCTTGTGTTAAAATTTGCCGTGAGGTACTTGTTGGAGTTTTCTTTTTTCTTGAACTTGACTTTTTTGATTTCGGACTGCGATACATGAACGGTGTAGTATTAGTAGCAAAATCTCTTGTTGTTGGACTGCATTTCCTTTTCCTTTTGTTTGGTGTCTTGAATTGTGTGTCATCTGCATGTCGTTTCAAGTTTTGATCATGAATTTCCATTTGAACTTCAAGAGAAGAAGGTCCTGTTGATCCAGACCCAACACTAGGTTCGGTCGTTGACACACTAGCTGTATAGTGCATCGATTGCACCATGGATGAGCATGTAGTTACAGCAGTGGAGATAAGGGTAACATAATATAACTGATTACAAGAATTAATCAGTTATGGCATCATTTTATTATAAATTTAAGATGAGTTCATCTATGCTATATGCCATACATTTGTAAACACAAGCACAGAAAACAATAGTAAAGATGGCAAAAATTACCTAGAATCACCTATGCCGGAGGGAAATGAAGACACAACTAATCCCATTCATATGAATGGGACTGTTCACATTAATCCAGGGTCTCATTTTTAGATGCTGGATGATGTGGCTTGCTGGAAAGGTGCTGAAGGGAACGCATCTTGCTGCCTTACCCCTGTCATTGTTGCATACTGCTCTGGCGCCTTCAGGTGGTGGAACCCCATATTGTCAATGGAGCGCCGGAGGCATCTCCAGACAGAACGGAAGAGTCTGCTTTTGCCTACGGTGCTCCCTGTAAGGCTGGGTTCACATATATCAGTCGTCCAGTACAGTTTCCCTCCAGCATGCACCGGAGGGAAACTGATGCTAGAACTGATCTCATTCATTTGAATGGGACAGTTCACAATCATCCAGCGTCTCAATTTTGACACAGGATGGTTGCACATGCAGGAGGGCACCGGACAGGGGACATCAGCTTGCTGCATTCCCCTGTCCGTTGCCCAGAAACAATGGACGCCACATGCCATACAACTGATGACAAGTTGCCATCAGTTGTGGCATCAGTTGCGTCTAGATTTCGGCTGAGTTCACCTATGCCGGATGCCGTACATATGTGAACCCATGTCACGATTCGGCTGGCAGGAGGTGGATCCTCTGTGCCAGAGAGGGATTGGCGTGGACCGTGCTAGTGGACCGGTTCTAAGTTACTACTGGTATTCACCAGAGCCCGCCGCAAAGCGGGATGGTCTTGCAGCGGCGGTAGTAACCAGGTCGTATCCACTAGCAACGGCTCAACCTCTCTGACTGCTGACTGCTGAAGATAGGCGCGGTACAAGGGAGTAGACAAGAGCAAGGTCGGACGTAGCAGAAGGTCGGGGCAGGCAGCAAGGATCGTAGTCAGGGGCAACGGCAGGAGGTCTGGAACACAGGCTAGGAACACACAAGGAAACGCTTTCACTGGCACAATGGCAACAAGATCCGGCGAGGGAGTGCAGGGGAAGTGAGGTATAAATAGGGAGTGCACAGGTGAACACACTGATTAAGCCAACTGCGCCAATCAACGGCGCAGTGGCCCTTTAAATCGCAGAGACCCGGCGCGCGCGCGCCCTAAGGAGCGGGGCCGCGCGCCGGGACAGGACCGACGGAGAGCGAGTCAGGTACGGGAGCCGGGGTGCGCATCGCGAGCGGGCGCCACCCGCATCGCGAATCGCATCCCGGCTGGGAGAGGTATCGCAGCGCACCCGGTCAGCAGATCTGACCGGGGCGCTGCAGTTGCGAGGATGTTGCGAGCGCTCCGGGGAGGAGCGGGGACCCGGAGCGCTCGGCGTAACAACCCAGCCTTAGCATTATGTGATTTCATGGAGGGGAAGGGAAGGTCACACAAGCATTTTTCTTTACCTTGTGACTTTTTGATCACTTTTTTATTTTTACATTAGTTACTACAACACCCAGCATGCCCTGATACAGCTTGTGGCTCAACAGCTGCCTCAAAGTAAAAATAAATCTCCAAGCATGTGGGACTATATAGTACTATAGAGTACTACAAAATGTGGGGGAACTCTGCAAATGTGGGGAACTCTGCATGCTAATGTGGGGGAACTATGCATGCTAAGGTGGGGGAACTCTGCATGCTAATGTGGGTGAACTCTGCATGCTAATGTGGGGGAACTTTGCTACTAATGTGTGGAATCTATGCTACCTATTGTGGGGAAACTGCTAAGGGCGCATGATGGGGGCATCAAATGCAAGGGACGCATGCGGCCCAGTCTCACCCAGCCGCTACCTCCAGTGACCCCAAGATAATTTGAGTTTGAGACCCCTGCCATAGAGACTGAGGAGCACAGGACAAGAAGGACAATCACTGGGTGTAGCCTGGTGAGTTAACGGAGGCACATTATATTCTGTGATCCAATCACTGCTACTCCAGTCACGAGACCTACTGCTATATTCCATAGGCCATAGATGTAGATTGTAACCTGGGGACCGAGGAGAGGTGAAATGAACACAGTGGGGGCAGCAGTACACAAACATACAGCCTACAGCCATACACTGTATATGGCTGGAACCTGTATGTATGTGGGAGAAGATAAGTTGCTAATGTGGGGGAGCAGCCTAATAATGTGGGTGTACTATACTGCCTACTAATGTGGGGGGAACTATCTGGTCTAGCTAAGGTGGGGGGGAACTATTGCTGCCTACCTAATGTTGTTGGAAATACAAGGTACCGTACATGGCTGTAGAAGGGTTTAGTCTAATACGACGAGTATTTACTTGATGGTCATTTTATATGCCAAGTCGTCTTAGGCTGGGTTCAAATATGTCCGGCATCCGGCATAGGTGAACTCAGCCGAAATCTAGACGCAACTGATGCCACAACTGATGGCAACTTGTCATCAGTTGTATGGCATGCAGCGTCCATTGTTTCTGCGTTCCCCTGTCCTTTGCCCTCCGGCATGTCCAACCATCCGGCGTCAAAATTGAGACGCTGGATGATTGAGAACTGTCCCATTCAAATGAATGGGATCAATTCTAACATCAGTTTCCCTCCGGTGCATGCCTGTGGGAAACTGTGCCGGACGACTGATATACATGAAACCAGCCTTATACAACAGAATGTATGCTGTATGATTTTTTTTATAGGATAAGGTGGACCACTTTTTGTCTCTACAGTCTGTCCATAAATATACAACAACCTGAGAACAGTGGTTTAGACTACACAAATGGCTAATCAGGTATCAAATATCACTCTGTGTGTTAGTAAAAAAAAAAAGTGATTTATAGGAGATAAATGAGTCAACTTCAATGGGGGTTGGTGAGATGGTTTTGGAGCCAAGTAAACTAATTATCTCTGTCTGCAGACTGATAAGATCAAAGACTACTATGTATTTGAAGACGTCTGGGAGCTAAGAAAAGAATTGAGTATAGAAAAGGCATGGCTTTGAGACAATAAATATACCAATATAAAGATAAAATTGTCCCTCACAAAAAAATATATATATATATATTATTATTAGGGATTACGTAGATTAAAGATTAAATTATATTTAGGTTTAAAATACGGTTTCAATGGAAAAGCAATGTAAAAGTACGTACAAAGGCAGGGACGTGCACAGGTTTAACAGAATAAGGGTGATTGAGCCATTACATTTTTCTAATTTCTCCTAGGGCATTGCTGAGCTGTCTAGAATCATTATATGGAAGTGGTTTCCAAAATATGGAAAAAATCTTGAAAAAATAAAAATTCCATGAAAAAATAAAATATACTAATGGTGCAAAATTCCAAGCATGCCCAGGACCGCCATTGTCTGTCCAGGCATTATGTGTGTTGTGCGTTTGCAACCTCTGGAGGGTCACATTTTGAACGCCACTGTTAGGCTGGGTTCACATATATCAGTCGTACGGCACCGTTTCCCTCCGGCTTGCACCTGAGGGAAACTGATGCTAGAACTGATCCCATTCATTTGAATGGGACAGTTCACAATCATCCAGCTTCTCAATTTTGACGCCGGATGGTTGGACATGCTGGAGGGCACCTGACAGGGGAACTAAGCTTTCTGCGTTCCCCTGTCCATTGACCAGAAACAATAGACGCCGCATGCCATACAACTGATGACAAGTTGTCATCAGTTGTGGCATCAGTTGCGCTGAGATTTATGCTGAGTTCACCTATGCCGGATGCCGGACATATGTGACCCCAGCCTTATATGGACATTTATATAAATTAGGCTGGGTCCACATATATCAGTCGTCCGGCAGTTTCCCTCCGGCATGCACCGGAGGGAAACTGATGCTAGAACTGATCCCATTCATTTGAATGGGACAGTTCACAATCATCCAGCGTCTCAATTTTGACGCCGGATGGTTGGACATGCCGGAGGGCAATGGACAGGGGAACGTAGCTTGCTGCGTTCCCCTGTCCATTGACCAGAAACAATAGACGCCGCATGCCATACAACTGATGACAAGTTGTCATCAGTTGTGGCATCAGTTACGCTGATGCCTGACATATGTGAACCCAGCCTTATTCAGAGTTTCCTTTTCTTGTGGGCACTTCGGCCTATGCCACACAATATGTAATTAAATATGTTTATAATTATTTAACACTATATGAAATAGGATATTATAATATAAAAATATAAATTTAATAAAATTGTTATTAAAAAAAATATTTATTAAACTGTATGTAGATAAACATAAACATATGCATTTCAAATATTATACAAAAAATAATGTATATATCTAATTTAAAAAAATTATATATACCGTATATACTCGAGTATAAGCCGAGTTTTTCAGCACGATTTTTCGTGCTGAAAACACCCCCCTCGGCTTATACTCGAGTGA
This sequence comes from Hyla sarda, assembly GCF_029499605.1. Classification (NCBI taxonomy): domain Eukaryota; kingdom Metazoa; phylum Chordata; class Amphibia; order Anura; family Hylidae; genus Hyla; species Hyla sarda. The sequence goes on from NC_079196.1 coordinate 142,690,001, forward strand.
ACTCTCCACCCGCAGTGGTCTTCAACCTGAGGACCTCCAGAGGTTTCAAAACTACAACTCCCAGCAAGCCCGGGCAGCCATCGGCTGTCCAGGCTTGCTGGGAGTTGTAGTTTTGAAACCTCTGGAGGTCCGCAGGTTGAAGACCACTGCGGCCTTCGAAATCATCCAGCCCCCTCTCACCCCCTTTAGTTCTGTACAGTACTCGCCTCCGCTCGGTGCTGGTCCGGTGCTGCAGGACTGTCCGGTGACGAGGTCGTCCGGTGGGATAGTGGTTCCGGGCTGCTATCTTCACCGGGGGCGCCTCTTCTAAGCGCTTCGGGCCCGGCCCCAGAATAGTCACGTTGCCTTGACGACGACTCAGAGGTACGTTCATTACCAACGTACTTCTGCGTCATCGTCAAGGCAACGGCTCTATTCTGGGCCCGAAGCGCGGAGAAGAGGCGCCCCCGGTGAAGATAGCAGCCCGGAACCACTATCCCACCGGACGACCTACTCACCGGACAGTCCTGCAGCACCGGACCAGCGCCGAGCGGAGGCGAGTACTGTACAGAACTAAAGGGGGTGAGAGGGGGCTGGATGATGTCGAAGGCCGCAGTGGTCTTCAACCTGCGGACCTCCAGAGGTTTCAAAACTACAACTCCCAGCAAGCCCGGACAGCCGATGGCTGCCCGGCTTGCTGGGAGTTGTAGTTTTGAAACCTCTGGAGGTCCGCAGGTTGAAGACCACTGAGGGCGGATGATGACAAGAGGATGATGAAGGGGGGGGGGGGGGGTGGGATGATGACAAGGGGATGATGAAGGGGGGTGGGGATGATGACAAGGGGATGATGAAGGGGGGGTGTAGGATGATGAAGGGGGGTGGGGATGATGACAAGGGGATGATGAAGGGGGGTGGGGATGATGACAAGGGGATGATGAAAGGGGGGGGTGTGGGATGATGACAAGGGGATGATGACAGGGTGATGATGATTAGGATGTTAATGACGGGGGTCTGGATGATGACAGGGGGGGATGATGTATTTCCCACCGTAGGCTTATACTAGAGTCAATAACTTTTCCTGGGATTTTGGGGTGAAATTAGGGGCCTTGGCTTATACTCGGGTCGGCTTATACTCGAGTACATACATATATATATATATATATATATATATATATATATATATATATATATAAAAATATGTATATTTTATATATATTTTATTATATTTATAAAAAAAATATATATATATATTTATATTAAATATTTACTTTAACCATATATGTCTATTAATAAAAAATTTAAATAAATGTATACATATATATATATATATATATATATATATATATATCTCAATAATTAGAATATACCCAAAGATTATTACCAAAAAAATGTAAAATGTAAAAAAATTACAGTTATTTAAATAAAAAAAATTTTAAAAAATAAAAATATATCTATCTATCTATCTATCTATCTATATATATATATATATATATATATATATAAAATTTTAACGGATACTCCCAAAAAAATAATATCATAATTTATTTATATATATATATATATATATATATAAATACACACATACATAAAAGAAATTTATATAAAATATACGGATAATAAAAAGAAAATTTGAAAAAAAAAAAAAAAAAAAATATATATATATATATATATATATATATATATATATATATATATAGATCCACATAAAATTGAGCAAAAATATACTGATACTCTAAATAAAAGAAGTTACAAAAATTAATAAAATTAAATATATATATATATATATGAAATACATTTTTTATATATATAAATATATATATATATACTTTATTATATAATAGTGCACACAAGAAAAAATACTTACATTATAGGGATGAAGGAGCACTAAATTGGTTTTCAATGGTAAGAATAAAGACGCAAGACAAAGGCTTCTGTCCACAATAAAAGTTTATTTAGGAAAAAAAAACTTACCGTATTTATCGGCGTATAACACGCACTTTTTAGGCTAAAATTTTTAGCCTAAAGTCTGTGTGCGTGTTATACGCCGATACACCCCCAGGAAAGGCAGGGGGAGAGAGGCCGTCGCTGCCCGCTTCTCTCCCCCTGCCTTTCCTGGGGTCTAGAGCGCTGCTGTCGGCCCTTCTCACCCCCTGGTTATCGGCGCCGCTGCCCGTTCTGTCCCCCTGACTATCGGTGCCGGCGCCGATAGCCAGGGGGAGAGAAGCGGCGCCAACAGCCAGGGGGAGAGAAGGGGCAGCGGCACCCATTGCCGGCGCCGCTGCCCCGTTGCCTCCCCCCATCCCCGGTGGCATAATTACCTTGGTCGGGTCCGCGCTGCTCCAGGCCTCCGTCGTGCGTCGCCGGCGTCGTTGGTATGCGCTGAACGGCGCGGAGCATGACATCAGTGCGCCGCGCCGTGCATAGCAACGACGCTGGGGACGCACGACGGAGGCCTGCAGCAGCGCGGACCCGACTCAGGTAATTATGCCACCGGGGATGGGGGGAGGCAACGGGGCAGCGGCGCCGGCAATGGGTACCGCTGCCCCTTCTCTCCCCCTGGCTGTCGGCGGCGCCGATAACCAGGGGGGTGAGAAGGGCCGACAGCAGCGCTCTAGACCCCAGGAAAGGCAGGGGGAGAGAAGCGGGCAGCGACGGCCTCTCTCCCCCTGCCTTTCCTGGGGGTATATCGGGGTATACACGCGCACACACGCACCCTCATTTTACCATGGATATTTGGGTAAAAAACTTTTTTTACCCAAATATCCTTGGTAAAATGAGGGTGCGTGTTATAGGCCGGTGCGTGGTATACCCCGATAAATACGGTATATAGACAAAGGGAGGGGTTAAATATGTTAGCAATCCCCTTTATTTAAATATTCATTAGCAAGGAAAGCACTTTCCCTACTAATGGACACTGTACAAGTGACCTATGATAACCTTACAATGCTGAGGTTACACTTTGTTTCCCTACGTTGGGCGGACGGCGCAAAGCGTTCTGTGAATATGCGTACTTGATACGCAAACGTAAATAGAAACGTTCGCATTGGCCCGGGGAATTCTACATTTAGTGAGGATTGCGCATGCGCTGAATGTAAGCGCTGATTGGATGTCGGCACAGGGTAGGCGTTACATAGTTAGTACGGTCGAAAAAAGACATATGTCCATCAAGTTCAACCAGGGAATTAAGGGGTAGGGGTGTGGCGCGATATTGGGGAAGGGATGGGATTTTATATTTCTTCATAAGCATTAATGTTATTTTGTTCCAGGAATGTATCTAATCCTGTTTTAAAGCTGTTAATTGTTCCTTCTGTGACCAGTTCCTGAGGTAGACCGTTCCATAAATTCACAGTTCTCATGGTAAAGAAGGCGTGTCGCCCCTTGAGACTAAACTTTTTCTTCTCCAGACGGAGGGAGTGCCCCCTCGTCCTTTGGGGGGGGGTTTAACCTGGAACAGTTTTTCTCCATATTTTTTGTATGGGCCATTAATATACTTATATACGTTTATCATATCCCCCCTCAAACAGAGGGAACTGTGGTCTGCATTGCAGCAGAAAATGCCGGTGCGTTCAGGCGCTCTCCTCGCAAGTGTAGATCAATCCAAGGTTGGATACAAATCAAATCCAAAATGGGAAATGATATATAGGCAAGCATTGAAATCCTTGAAAAATAATGAAAATATAGTTATACGCCCCGCCGATAAGGGGGGCAGTATTGTAGTTCAAAACTATGATGATTACAACACAGAGGCGTGGAAAATCCTGGGAGATGCGAATTATTATAAACAGATTGAAGGAGATCCGTTCTCCACTCTACAACGGGAGATCATAGACCTCCTTGACAAAAATCTATCAAAAAATATTATTAGCAAAAGAGAAAAAAGCTTCTTATGGATACGGAATCCCTCTTATCCCTTTTATTACCATCTGCCGAAGGTACACAAGGACCCGAAATGTCCTCCAGGTAGAGCGATTATTTCTGGCGTGAACTGCGCAACCAGTAACATCTCCCAATATTTGGATTTAGTCTTACAGGATTATGTCCAGAACTTACCGAGTTATTTAAAGAACTCGGACCAGTTAATCACAATATTAAAAGATATACCATGGGAAAAAAATATGCTATTTGTAACTATGGATGTATCTGCTCTCTATAGCAATATTAAACATGAACTAGGTCTAAAAAGTACACGATCCTTCTTAGAAGCCGACTCTAGAATACCTCCAGAACAAGTGACCTTTTTTATGGACTGTCTAAAACTAATTTTAGACAATAATTTTTTCATCTATGATGGGATAACCATGCAACAGACCCGAGGCACAGCGATGGAGACAAGGGTCGCCCCATCGTATGCTAATTTGTTTATGGGCCAATTTGAGGAAGAACATCTTTCCAAAAATGCCCTTTTCCAGGAACACGCCATCGTCTATAAACGTTATATAGACGATCTGTTCATACTCTGGAAAGGTTCATTAGGACAAATTGAAAATGTTATCTCTGATATGAATAAAAACAACTGGGGCATCAACTTTATCCCTAATATATCAGACACGACCATCGAATTCCTAGACCTTTCGATTTCCCATGAAAATAATAAAATTACAACGGCTACATTTTTTAAGACCGTAGATTCAAATAGTTATGTCCCTTTTCTCAGCGGACATTACAAAAAGTGGAAAGAGAATATTCCTTACGGCCAGTTCCGCCGAGTCAGAAAAAATTGCACAGATTCAAGTACCTCTTCCAAACAGTCCATAATTCTAAAAAATCGTTTTATAGCCAAGGGCTACCCAAAAACACTTATAAATCATGCATATAATAAAGTACGAAGACTTACCCAGGGGGAGTGCCTGTCGCCTGGTCCCGGCTCGCTTCCAGTTGTTGGCGGACTTCTAGATGTTAAGTCTACAGAAGAAAAAGTGAAGACCAATTATAATATCAATTTTATTACTACTTATTCTATGGGTCACCATAAAATAAAAAACATCCTGAATAAACATTGGAACCTTTTGAAAAGTGATCCATACCTGAAGGATATTATACCATCCCATCCGAGACTTACCTTCAGGAGAGCGCCTTCTTTAAAAAATATCATCGCTCCAAGCAAATTGAAGAGACAAACCTACAAAAAAGTTAATACAATAGAATCTTCATATAAGAAAGGGGTTTATAAATGTGGCAAGAGAAGATGCCTCTGCTGTCGGAAAATCGAAGATGGAAGTATAGAGTTTTTCAGCTCATACACAAAAGAAAAATTTCCTATCAAGTTCCACATGACCTGTCAGACCAAATTTGTCATTTATCTTGTTACCTGTATCTGTGAAAAACAGTATGTGGGCCGGACATCACAGCAGTTACACATTAGATTAAATCAACATAGATGTAATATCAAAAAGAACTACATGTGCCATAGCCTCTCCAGGCACCTGTCGACAAAACATGGAGGAACCGAAGACAGCATAACCATTTTACCTATAGACCATATCCCAGAAAATTGTGGGAACCGTTTGGAAGCTCTAGCAAAAAGGGAAATGTATTGGATCTACCATCTCCAAACGTTACAACCCCACGGGCTTAATGAAGCGATCGAATTGATTCGCTAAATATGGCCAGCGCATGAAACTAAGATAATACTAAATTTCCTGGAGATACGATATAAAAAATATAAATATCAAAAATACAAATAATCATACATAAAAATATGAATGTGTGCAATAGAGATATACAGATTTTTTTTTTTTTTTTTTTTTTTTTGTTCCCCCGGAGTCTCCCATACTAAGAATGGACATGTCCCATTCTGTTGCACTAAACAGAGTCCGTATTTTTCCTAGCATACCAGTACACCGAGGTTCTGTACGAAGAGAGAGCTATCAGTAACTGTAGTATTGAGTTTATGCACAATCTTATAAATTTAATCGCATATTTTATTCATTGTTCTTTTATAACATCAAATTGTTTTGTTAAAATCCTTTTTTATAAATTTTTAACTGTTTTAGAACTAAGGATATGTCATTTTTAAGAGATTTACTGTTCCGCAACACCTGTGTATGATTTTCGCGGTCTTTTACTCACCAGTATAAATGATGACATCTCCATCTGCATAACCATTGGACCTGACGAAGAAGGGATCACGCCCTTCGAAACGCGTTGTCCCACCCCCCATGTTACGGCCTTCTTTTACTATCCCCATTTTATTTATTTTTTTATGTTAAATAAAATCCTTTTGCCTATATATCATTTCCCATTTTGGATTTGATTTGTATCCAACCTTGGATTGATCTACACTTGCGAGGAGAGCGCCTGAACGCACCGGCATTTTCTGCTGCAATGCAGACCACAGTTCCCTCTATTTCCAAGACTGCCTAGGATCATCCTAAGACGGAGAAGGTGACGTGGCAGCACTCCCGGACTTTCTATTCACTACGCTATATGGTGTTGTACCCGTAGTGCAACACCCAAAGGTGAGCAGAACTGCTTCTCTTCTCATTTACCCTCAGTTATTAGGAGTAACGGCACATTGCTGCGCTTTTTTTCTGTTCCCTTTTCTTTCTATAGTTTCTTTATCCCCCCTCAAACGTCTCTTCTCAAGACTAAACAATTGTAACTCCTTTAATCGCTCCTCATAGCTAAGATGTTCCATGCCCCATATTAGTTTAGTCGCACGTCTCTGCACCCTTTCCAACTCCGCAGTGTACCTTTTATGGACAGGTGCCCAAAACTGAACAGCATATTCCAGGTGAGGCCGTACCAATGCTTTATAAAGGGGGAGTATTATGTCCCTGTCCCTTGAGTCCATGCCTCTTTTGATACATGACAATATCCTGCCGGTTTTGGAAGCAGCAGCCTGACATTGCATGCTATTCTGTAGTCTGTGATCTACAAGTACACCCAGATCCTTCTCTACCAGTGACTCTGCCAGTTTAATCCCCCCTAAGACATACGATGCATGCAGGTTATTAGTACCCAGATGCATAACTTTACATTTATCCACATTGAACCTCATTTGCCAAGTGGATGCCCAGACACTTAGTCTATCCAAGTCATCCTGTAACTTATGCACATCCTCTATAGACTGTACCGTGCTACAAAGCTTGCAAAACATCTGCAAAGATAGAAACAGAGCTGTTAATACCATCCTCTATATCATTGATAAATAAATTAAACAACAGCGGGCCCAGTACTGAACCTTGGGGTACACCACTAATAACCGAGGACCCACCAGAGTACGAATCATTGACCACCACTCTCTGGGTACGATCCATGAGCCAGTGTTCAATCCAGTTACAAACTAAAATTTCCAAATCCAAAGACCTTAACTTACCTGTCAGACGTCTATGAGGGACAGTATCAAATGCTTTAGCAAAATCCAGAAACACTATATCCACAGCCATTCCTCTGTCAAGGCTTCTACTCACCTCTTCATAAAAGCAAATTAGATTGGTTTGACAACTTCTATCCTTAGTAAACCCATGCTGGTTATCACTTATAATACAATTATCCCCTATGTATTCCTGTATGTAATCCCTTATAAGTCCTTCAAACAATTTACCCACAATGCATGTTAAACTTACCGGTCTATAGTTTCCTGGGGAAGACCTAGAGCCCTTTTTGAAGATTGGCACCACATTCGCCTTGCGCCAGTCCCTTGGCACAATACCAGACACCAGAGAATCTCTAAATATCATGAACAGGGGTACAGATATTACTGAACTTACCTCTCTAAGAACTCTTGGGTGCAATCCATCTGGCCCTGGAGATTTGCTTACATTTATATCACTTAACTTAACTTGTATCATCTCTACATTAAGCCAGTTCAGTACATTACATGATGTGTTACCAGCACTGACCTGGCCAATGTCAGCTCCTTTTTCCATAGTGTATACAGAACTAAAGAACCCATTCAGTAGCTCCGCTTTCTCTTGATCGCCTGTGACAACCTCCCCATTATCATTATCAAGGGGTCCTACATGCTCTGTCCTTGTTTTTTTGCATTTATATATCTAAAAAAATATTTAGGATTAGTTTTGCTTTCTTTGGCCACCTGTCTCTCGTTTTGAATTTTTGCTGTTTTTATTACATTTTTACAGATTTTATTAAGCTCTTTGTACTGTTTAAATGTTATCGCTGACCCATCAGATTTGTATTTTTTGAAGGCTATTTTTTTGTTGTTTATTGCTCTTTTAACATCATTTGTCAGCCATGTAGGATTTAGTTTTAATCGTTTATATTTGTTCCCCTTTGGTATATATTTAGCTGTATAGTTATTTAGAGTTGATTTAAAGATGTCCCATTTACCTTCTGTATCAGTATTTGACAACACCTCCCCCCAGTCTATGTCCTGTAGTGCAGCTCTCAGCCCAGGGAAATTTGCCTTTTAAAAGTTATATGTTTTTGCCTTCCCCGCCTGTCTTTGTTTTCTACATTTTAAGTCAAAAGTAACTATATTGTGGTCTCTATTACCAAGGTTTTCCTCTGCGTTGTTGGAAATGATCAGATCCAACAAGGCATAAGCTTCTTGTTGGGTCCTCCACAAACTGGCCCATAAAATTATCCTGCAATAAATTTAGGAATTGACGCCTCTTTGTAGTTTTAGCCAACCCCAATCTATATCTGGATAGTTAAAATCTCCCATTATTACCACTGTACCTGCCCGGACGGCCCTCTCTATTTGTTTATGAAGCCGAACTTCTATCTCTTCAGTGATATTAGGGGGTCTGTAGATTACCCCAAATATTATTTTTTCAGTATTTCCCTCCTTTTGTAATTCTACCCACAGTGATTCCACCTCCTCAGAATCATCACACACTATGGCATCGTTCACACTGACTTTCATACCACCTCTGACATACAGACAGACTCCACCACCTTTTCTGTTCATTCTATCCTTGCAAAACAATGTAAACCCCTGCAGATTGACAGCCCAGTCATGCGTGGAGTCCAGCCATGTCTCAGTGACCCCAACTATATCAATATGTTCCTCCAGTATCAAGGCCTCAAGCTCCCCCATTTTATTTGCTAGGCTTCTGGCATTTGTGAACATACACTTTACATTTCCATCCTTTATGTCATTGGGGTTAATGGGATTCAAGGGTGTAAGTTGTATTTTCCTATGAAGCCTATTCCTATTAACTATTCTAACCCCTCCCTCCGCTCCACCCCCAGGTACATTTATAATTCCCACCTCTCTATCTACACTATCTTCCCCCTCTTTGCTGTAGGTTCCCTCCCTCCAAGTCCCTAGTTTAAACACTCCTCCACCCTTCTAGCCATCTTCTCCCCAAGCACAGCTGCACCCTCCCCATTGAGGTGTAGCCCGTCCCTACGGTAGAGCCGGTAACCGACAGCGAAGTCAGCCCAGTTCTCCATGAACCCAAACCCTTCCTTCCTACACCAGCTTCTGAGCCACTTGTTTACCTCCCTGATCTCCCGCTGCCTCTCTGGTGTGGCTCGTGGTACTGGTAGTATTTCAGAAAATACTACCTTGGAGGTCCTTGCCTTAAGCTTGCGGCCTAAGTCCCTGAAATCATTTTAAGGACACTCCACCTACCTCTTACTTTGTCATTGGTGCCAATATGTACCATGACTGCTGGGTCCTCTCCAGCCCCGTCCAGCAACCTGTCAACCCGATCCGCGATGTGCCTATGTCAGCTCAGCTCTGCGAATAAATGAATATATTAGTGAGGGGGGGAGTAGCCGACTAGGGACTAGGAGGACGGCAGAGCCCGCAGTGACTCATGGGAGCGATGAGTCACCCAGCTAAGTTGGCGGCGGTGGAGAAGAAACAGCGGTCGAGCGTCATAGACTGAAGAAGAAGCAGCCAGCTTCCGTTCGGAGGAGAAATGCGGGAGAAGACCGGGAAAAGAGCGATATGGATAAGGTAAGTAATTTACAATGTTATATAACTTTTCTTTAGGGTTAGTTTAATATAAAAAAACCTAGCTTCGGAGTACTCCTTTAAATAGATTTGGCACAATTCTTCAGAAAGATCAAATTGAAAATTTGGTTCTCTGAACAAACAAGACCAAGTGTAATGGTGAATTTGTTCCCACACAACCCATACCAGACAGGTTTTCTTTATCTGACTATGACTTTAACCCCTTGGGGACGGAGCCCATTATAACCCTAAGGACGGGAGCATTTTTTGCAATTCTGACCACTGTCACTTTAAGCATTAATAACTTTGGGATGCTTTTACTTTTCATTCTGATTCCGAGATAGTTTTTTGTGACATATTCTACTTTATGTTAGTGGTAAATTTTTGTCGATACTTGCATAATTTTTTGGTGAAGAATTCCAAAATTTGATGAAAAAATTTAAAATTTTGCATTTTTCTAACTTTGAAGCTCTCTGCTTGTAAGGAAAATAGACATTCCAAATAAATGATATATTGATTCACATATACAATGGGGGACATTTACTAATCTAGTCTATTCTGGGTATGCTTATAGACCAGCGTATGTGGTAGTCTCCTGTATATTGTGCTCCTAATTTATCAAAGGTCTCACAGCCCTTGATAAATTCTGTACTCAGACTTCAGGGTCTACAGCTTAAACTGCATTTAGACCTGCTCCAACATGGTCTGACATTTCAGTGTATTTTGGGCAGATGCGACTTGTCGCACAAAAGTCGCACTTGATAAATTCAGCACCAATGCATTTTCCAATGCATTTCCGTCTAAAATAGACTTGCATGCATCATGTCCTAAAAATCCTCTACAGCAAAAGTCGCAGAAAAGTCGCACATATTTAGACTGCGACTTTCTGTGTGACAAATTTAGACAGGAAAAAACAGTCTAAATCCTTTGATAAATCTCCCCCAATATGTCTACTTTATGTTTGCATCATAAGGTTGCCATGTTTTTACTTTTGGAAGACATCAGAGGGCTTCAAAGTTCAACAGCAATTTTCCAGTTTTGAAGTGGATTTGAAGGGCCTTCATATTAGAAATACCCCATAAATGACCCCATTATAAAAACTGCAGCCCTCAAAGTATTCAAAATGACATTCAGAAAGTTGGTTAACCCATTAGGTGTTTCACAGGAATAGCAGCAAAGTGAAGGAGAAAATTCAAAATCTTCATTTTTTACACTCGCATGTTCTTGTAGACTCAGTTTTTGAATTTTTACTAGGGGTAATAGGAGAAAAAGCCCCCCAAGATTTGTAACCCAATTTCTCTTGAGTAAGGAAATACCTCATATGTGTATGTGAAGTGCTCGGCGAGTGCAGTAGAGGGCTCAGAAGGGAAGGAGCGATAATCGGATTTTGGAGAGTGAGTTTTTCTGAAATGGTTTTTGAGGGGCATGTCACATTTAGGAAGCCCCCATGATGCCAGAACAGTAAAAAAAAAATAAAAAAACACATGGCATACTATTTTGTAAACTCCACCCCTTACAGAATTTAATAATTTGACAGATCTTTGAAAATTCCATTTTTCACTTTTACAGACGACTGTTCAAAAAAATCTGTCAGACACCTGTGGGGCGTAAATGCTCGCTGCACCCCTTGTTACATTCCGTGAGGGGTGTAGTTTCTAAAATGGGGTCACATGTGGACGGGGTCCAATGTTCTGGCACCATGGGGGCTTTGTAAACACACATAGCCTTCAATTCCAGCCTAATTCTCTCTCAAAAAGCCCAGCCTAATTCTCTCTCAAAAAGCCTTCTATTCTGAGCATTGTAGTTCGCCCGCAGAGCACTTTACATCCACATATGGGGTATTTATATACTCAGAAGAAATGGAGTTACAAATTTTGGGGGGCTTTTTTCCTATTACCCCTTGTGAAAATGAAAAATTTGGGGTAACACCAGCATTTCAGGGGGAAAAAACTAATTTAAAATTTTTATGTCCAACTTTAACAAAAATTTGTCAAAGACCTGTGGGTTGTTAAGGCTCACTATACCCCTTGTTACATTCTGTGAGGGGTGTAGTTTCCAAAATGGGGTCACATGTGGATGTTTTTTTTTTTTGCGTTCATGTCAGAACCGCTATAACGATCAGCCACCCCTGTGCAAGTCACCAATTTAGGCCTCAAATGTACATGGCGCTCTCTCACTCCTGAGCCATGTAGTTCGTCCGCAGAGCATTTTACGTACACATATGGGGTATTTCCATACTGAGAAGAAATTGTGTTCGAAATTTTCGGGGTCTTTTTCTCCTGAAAAAGAATGGGGCAACACCAGCATATTAGTGTAATTTTTTTTACTTTTTTACACTAACATGCTGGTGTAGCCCCCAACTTTACCTTTTCATAAGGGGTAAAAGGAGAAAAATCCCCCCAATATTTGTAACGCAATTTCTTCCATGTACGGAAATACCCCATATGTGGCACTAAACTGTTTCCTTGAAATACGACAGGGCTCTGAAGTGAGAGAGCACCATGCGCATTTGAGGCCTAAATAAGGAATTTGCAATAGGGGCGGACTCGGTTACAAGGATGGGGCTTGTCTCCACCAAAACCCTACAGCAGTGTTTCCCAAACAGGGTGCCTCCAGCGGTTGCAAGACTCCCAGCCTACCAGGACAGTGTATGGCTGTCCGGCAATAATGGGAGTTGTGGTTTTGCAACAGCTGGAGGCTCCGTTTAGGAAACACTGCTGTATGAGACGTTTTTCATTTTTATTGGAGGGGGGGGGTGTACATGTCGTGTTTTACTTTTTATTATTTGTTAGTGTAGTGTAGTGTTTTTAGGGTACATTCACACAAGCGGAGGTTCACATTAAGTTTTCCGCTGGGAGTTTGAGCTGTGGGGAAAATTTGCCGCAGCTCAAACTTGTAGAAGGAAACCCACTGTAAACCCGCCCGTGTGAATGTACCCTGTACATGCACATGGGGGGGCACCTCAAACCTTCAGTGGCAAAATGACAACTCCCAGAATGCACTGACAGACCATACATGCTGGGAGTTGTACTTTTGCAACAGCTTGAGGCACACGGGTGGGGAACCACTGAGTTAGGAAACAGACTTTAGCTCAGTGTTTCCCAACCAGTGTGTCCACAGCTGTTGCAAAACTACAATTCCCAGCATGCCCAGACAGTTAGGAATGCTGGGCATGTAGTTCTGCAATATCTGGCCCTTCAGATGTTGCAGAACTACAACTCCCAGCATGCCTGGACAGTCTGGGCACGCTAGGAGTTGTAGTTATGCAACAACTGGGGAAGAACAGTTTAGAGACCGCTAAGTAGTGGTCTCCAAACTGTAGCCCTCCAGATGTTGCAAAACTACAACTCCAAGCATGCCCAGACTGTCCAGGCATGCTGGGAGTTGTAGTTCTGCAACATCTGAAGAGCCAGATATTGCAGAACTACACGCCAAGCATCCCTGACTGTCTGGGCATGCTGGGAATTGTAGTTTTGAAACATCTGGAGGGCTACAGTTTGAAGACCACCGTATAGTGGTCTCCAAACTGTGCCACTTCACATGTTGCAAAACTACAATTCCCAGCATGCTCAGATAGTCAGTGCATGCTGAAAGTTGTAGTTTTGGTACATCAGGAGGACCAGTTTAGAGACCACTACACAGTGGTCTCCAAATTGTGACCCTCCAGATGTTGCAAAACTACAACTCCCAGCATGCCCAGAAAGCCAAAGGCTGTGTGGGCAGGCTGGGAGTTGTAGTTTTGCAGCTTTTAGAAGGCCACAGTGAAGATCACTTACAGCGATCTTCGCTGCAGCCTTCTCCACGTCGCACTCCTCCTGGTCTGTCGATGCCGCTGCTGCTCCAGGATGCCGCCTCCACTGGCCCGGGTAAGCCGGGCCATGCTCCCCCCCCCCTCGCTCTGCCCCGACTTCGATCGGTGGGCAGAGCGGGGGAAATGAACTCTAACCCCCCGCCCCCAACTGCCATTAGTCGTCAGCCTGACCGACCAATGGCAGGGGATAGGAGGAGGTGGCAATACTGCCACCTCGCTCCTATCCTTTAGGATGGCTGCGACCATTCTTATCTTCCAGGCGATCAGGTCACTTGGTCTGAATTGACCTGCGATTTGCGGCGATCGCCGACATGGGGGGTGTTGCGGTTCTAGGGTGATAATTCTGTCTGCAGCTACACTTATTGTGGAAAATCCTGCTGACTACACCAATTGGGATTTTAGAATAAGAGTAAAACAAACATGCCCCTCCCCCGACCATGTGCTTTCTTTGTTAGTCCCCAAAATGGCCACCAACTATATGAAAATGGAAGCAGGGAGTTCAGGCTAAATTTATAGATCCTAAATATGTTTGTAAAACGCCCAGAAACACTGATTACGTTTTGTACAACTATGAAATAATTGTACTAGGTATTTTGGCAGAAATGTCTTGTACCAAATTAACAATCACTCGGTAACCAGCAAAGTTGATAACATTTAATAAAAACATTAATTAGCTAAACCAAATAAGACATACATACAAGCATTAATACAATAGTACATACTCTATGTTTAGCAAACTAGCATGAATCTACACAAGTTATACATGAATATTTAGTGTAGAAATGATACAATCAATATACTTATCCATCACAGGCTAAGGAGCAGGAGATGCTCCTCTCTTCAAGGAAGATCCAAAGGCAAAGAGACAGAGGGCCATATCATGTCCAGTGAAATCCCCTAATGCCCCACCCCTTTGGCCTAGAGTCCGCCTGCTCTCCTCACATGATGTGGAAAAACAGGTTCTTTAGCCACGCCTACTGTGGCTGTATGTGAAACTAAACTTTAGACTGTGGGGGCAGGGAAATTTATTCTAAATGGGATATAATGGATGTAAAAACACATAATTTCAATATCCATAACAGGGGGGTCTCAGGACCCCCCTAGGCATTACCACGGGATGCCTGCTGATAAATATCAACAGTCATCCCAGTCCGATCACCGCCCGGCGAGCGGCGGTGATCGGAAATACGGAGGGCATATGGATACGCCCTCCGTCCTTAAGTGACGGGACGCGAGGGCGTATGCATACGCCCTCCGACCCCAAGTAGTTAAAGGGGTACTCCGGTGGAAAACGTTTTTGTTTTTTTCAATCAACTGGTGCCAGGAAGTTAAACAGATTTGTAAATTACTTCTATAAAAAAATCTTAATCCTTCCAGTACTTATTAGCTGCTGAATACTACAGAGGAAATTATTTTCTTTATGGAACACAGAGCTGTCTGCTGAATTACGAGCACAGTGCTCTCTGCTGACATCTCTGTCCATTTTAAGAACTGTCCCGAGTAGGAGATAATCCCCAAAGCAAACATATGCTGATCTGGACAGTTCCTAAAATGGACAGTGATGTCAGCAGAGAGCACTGTGCTCGTGATGTCAGCAGAGATCTCTGTGTTCCATAAAGAAAATAATTTCCTCTGTAGTATTCAGCAGCTAATAAGTTCTGGAAGGATTAAGATTTTTTAATAGACGTCATTTACAAATCTGTTTAACTTTTTGGCACCAGTTGATTTAAAAAAAAAAAAAGTTTTCCACTGGAGTACCCCTTTAAGTCACCCAGTTCCTTCTTGCCCGTGGTCAATTCGAGTACACTTGACGCCTTTTGTACATTGGTGAGAAGAGACATGGAGGAGTTATGTTCATCTACTATACAATGTCAAGTGTATGGTAATCAGGCACTTGCTATAGGGAAACATGTATTAGTATACAAAAAAATGAACAAAAAATTGTGCTTACATATATTAATTTATTGAAGTAATCATATGAATATGGTTATAGCCTTAGACTTGATCGGGTAATTACAGCACTCTGTGAATTATAAAAAATTATTAATTAATAAGAGGTGTAAGTTGTATAACTGTGTTATTGTGCCACTATTACTGCTGTAAAAAACAAAGAGTAATTACCTCTAATAGGGAGGATACTGACAGGTCCTGGTTTGGAAAGAATTCCGGACTATCAGACTCGCCGATCTGATCATCCGGTACACTAGAAAAATGGTGTGCGTGTGTTAGATAATTCTCAGGCGATGGTACATATATTTCCTACCAATCAGGTACACTGTACTTAGTGAAAGGGTACCTGGTTTTTGAGAGTGGTGGAGGTGAATGTCCGTGTGTTCAAATGAATTTGTATTCAAATCCTGCTGTGTAGATGTTGCTTGCGGTTAGAGGGAGAACAGCCCCGGCCGGTGGCGTCTCTACCTCGCTTGCCACTTGAAGGGATCGGATGCAGTTGGAGCTGGTGTGTGACGTCACTACTAAGGCTTTTTGGGACAAAAAGATATTCAATGCGTTTCGGTAAGCTGTCGGCTACCTTCGTCTGGGATGCGTCTTCCTTCCCCTGTCATCCTTATATTTCCTCAAAGGCAGGTAAGAGAATTCTTCAAATTCCTGGCACATTCAAAGAAATCCAAAAAGATTGAATTCATGATTGAGTCCTAGTGGAGCAAGTGAATTTAAATTAAAGATCCACCTGCTCTCCGCTCGTGACATTTGAGCTAAAAAATCACCTCCTCTCCAATGAGGTGTTATTTGTTCAATTACAAAGAAGGAGGTACCATTCAATGTTGATCCATGTTTATCTGCAAAGTGTTTTGATAATGGATGCCCCTCAAATTTTCTTTGTATATTATAAATATGTTCGTTTATTCTTTTAGATAATATTCGGCATGTGCGGCCGACATATAATTTATTACAGGGGCATTTTATGCAGTATATAATTCCTTTGGATTTACAATGTATATGCTGTTTAATTTTGATTTCTTGTTGGTCCTGTGAATGAAATGTGTACATTGGTATTACTATATAATGTCCTTTTCCTAATTTGACACAGGTACAACAAAATGCACTCACTTCATTGGCCCATGACCACAACCTAGTCATCAAGCCCGCAGATAAGGGGGGCTCGGCTGTGGTCATGGACCGTTCTAAATACATCAGCGAGGCCATGCGCCAACTGGGGGACACCAATGTTTCTGTACAATTATCATATGACCCTAAATTTGACATTGCCCAAAAAAATTGGCAGACTTGTCGATGAGGCCTTCACTTCTGGCATTATCGACAAAGCATTACAATCTTACCTCATTGTATTACATCCAAAAACTCAATTTTTGTATTATCTTCTTCTGAAGATACATAAATGTTTAAAGGATCTGCCCAGACGACCCATTGTCTCCGGGCGTGATGCTCTAACAAGTCATCTATCAATTTTTTTTACAGGTACTCCGCCCGTGTGCAATGCAGGCAAAATCTTATTTATCTGACACCTCTGATTTTTTTAAGAAAGCTTGAACATATGGTTATCCCCCCAGGTATGCTGGTGGCCTTGTTGGATGTTACCAGCCTCTACACATCTATTCCACACAATCGAGGCATTGATGCCGTTAAGAAAGTTATTAGTTACAACATGTCTTCCTCCAAATCTGATTTTATTATCTCTGCACTTCAATTGGTACTAATCAATAACTATTTCTCATTTAATGACCAATTTTTCCTACAAACATCTGGCACAGCTATGGGGATCAATGTTGCCCCATACATATGCCAACATCTTCGTGGCCTCTCTGGAGGAGGAGTCGGTTATGTATCCCCCCACTTCAGCCACATGCTGGGGTGGTGGAGGTACATAAATGATGTCTTCCTCATCTGGACAGGGAGTGTCACGGAGCTGTTGGCTTTCGCTGATTTTCTTAATCAAATGGATGACAACATCAAATTCACCCTTACATTTTCAGAAACGTCGGTTCAGTTCTTGGACACTTTGGTGATTATTGAGGGCAATAGTCTTAGAACTGAATTATACACCAAACCTATGGACAGTAATCCCGTTTTACATTTCAGCAGTTGCCATCCTCGCCCCATGATTAGGTCGTTGCCTCGAAGCCAAATGATGTGTGCAAAATGCATCATTAGCCCCAGGCAAAAAGTAGAACCAGCTCTCACGTATAGCCTTTGTTACCACCTACAACAATATGTCTCATAAGATAGCCAAAGTAATCAGGAAACATTGGTCTGTCCTCTCCGGTTGTTTTCCTCATATACCTGAGTTCATGAGCCTGCCCCTCATGTCATACCGTAGTTCCCGCCATCTGAGGGACAGACTCGTGAAGTCAGATATTTATATAATATCCCGACATCACCAGAAATTTCTTACCACTCAGAATACAGGAACTTTTCCGTGTCGACTTTGTGTCAATTGTTCTTTGATGCATAAAGGCACACATTTTGTTCATCCAGGTACATCTAAGAGCTATAAGATCAGACATTATTTAACCTGTACGTCTTAGTTCATGATTTATGTTTTATCCTGTCCTTGCCAATTCTTTTTTTTTTATTTTTTATTTTTTTTATTATTGTTTTTCAAAATTACATACATACTATCATCGTTATAATGTAAACATAATCGAAGAAAAAAGAAAATTAAAAAATTAAAGAAGAACAGAAAGTCAAGAACAAAACTAGCTGTTACCAAAATAAAAAGGCGAATACTCATACCAGATTAGCTTAAATGTATAGAGTACCTACCCATACGGTAGGTATTTTTCCCAATTGATTATATTAATTATAATACTTTATTGTTTATATATATTTATATTATTTATATTACCGCTTCTTCCTTTCTTAAGACCGTTTTCTAGACCCTTGCAGGCCCTTGCAGACCACCATGAATCCATCCCTCAAACAGTTAATTGCTCATCTGCCAGGGGCTTATATGCCAACCATTTTGACCACAAGTAGGCAAAACTTAAAGTACTGTTTGAGAATTTAAATATATTATACTCCATCCTACAGGTTTGGTGCATTAAGTTAATTAAGTTACAAAGGGTTGGGAGTTCTGATTGTCTCCATTTAGTTGCTATTTTATTTTTTGCAATTGTTACAAAGTTTACAATTACTACCAAGTCAGGAGCTGGCAAGTCTTCCAACCGTTTAGTTTTTTACAATCCCACCACACATGGAAAAGGGTACCCTCTTTATTACTGCATCTCCAACATAGATTGGACTGCTCTGGAAAAATTTTAGATAGTTTTGCTGGGGTGAGGTGCCATCTTTACAGTATCTTCCTGGTGACCTCTATAAAGGAGTTACACTTAGAAGTCCGTCTAGTTAAATGTGTAAGTATAATCCCACTGTTGTTTCGAGAATGTATGAGACAAGTCTGCTTCCCATCTCACACATTGTGGAAGTTTTCCCATTTGTGGTGTTAACTCCAAATAGAATAAAGATAAGCCTTTCTGTAAATGGGAGTTATTAAAAAAGAGATGACTCATGTGGGGAATAACTGTCACTGAGGGTAAGTCTATAGATGTTGTGAAGGAGCGAAGTTGCAGATACTTATAGAAATCCCATTTGGGAATATCATACTTCTCCCTAAGTTCATCAAAGGAGAGAAGACCATTCCTCCCCTTGATATCCCCATATGCTCTTATTCCATTCTTTACCCAATTGGAGAAATTCGAATCTGGAATAAGAGTTTGTATTACTGTTATCGGGAGTTTATCCTTAGATAATGGTATTTGTAATCTTGTTTCTCTGAGTTTCCAGGTATGTAATGTAGCTGTAACTGTGGGGAAAGTTTGGTCTATTGGTTTCCTATGAATCCTGTTAATCCATAGTGTTTCTTTTAAAGATGTTTCTCCAACTAGTTCTGTCTCGATTTCCACCCACTGCTTTGTTTCATCCTCATGCCACCAATGACATGTAAAGTTGAGTATTGTTGCATGTAAATATCGGTGTAAATCAAGGCAGCCCATTCCCCCCTTATTTATTGGGAGACACATTATTTTTACTGGGACTCTTGCTTTTTTATCCTGCCATACTAATTGCATAATTAATTTTTGTAATTTCTGAATTTCTCGATAAGGGAAGGGTACCACTAAATTGCGGAAATAATGTAAAATCTTGGGGAGTAGAGTCATTTTTGTTACAGCAATCCGGCCGGCCCATGATAATGGTAACTTTGTGTAGAAAGATATATCTCGCATTATACATGAAGTCAATCTGGAACAGTATGTTTGAACTATATTAACCAATGGGTGTGTAAGGATTATTCCCAGATATGTAAGCTGGGGTCCCACCCATTGGTATGAGAATTTATTTTGAAGTGTTTTTTTTAAAAAGGGGCAGTATTGAGATGTCCATTATGTTTGATTTGTCTGGATTAATTTTATAATAGCTGATCTTCCCAAAATTTCCCAAAATTTTCGTTACCCTAGATAGAGATTTCATCGGATCAGCTAAACTTAAAATAATGTCATCCGCAAACAATCCCAATTTATACTCTCTTTTTCCTATCTCTATCCTCTTTATATCTGGACAGTCCCGGATAGTTTGTGCCAATTATTGGGGATAGTGGACACCCTTGTCTTGTGCCATTTGTCATTTGAAAGTCAGTCGATCTAGTCCCGGAAATGTTTACTGATGCTGTTGGTCCCTTATATAATGCCATCACCGCTGCTCCAATAGGTCCCTCAATCCCAACCTTTTCCAATACTTGTGCTATATATTCCCAGTGAACTCTATCGAACGCCTTCTCTGCGTTCAACGTGAGAAGCAGAGAAGGCGTTCCTTTTTTTTTCATTACTGATAAGATATTTATTATTCGTCGCGTGCCATCGCTAGCTTGACGCCCTTTAACAAAACCAACTTGGTCGTTTTTAATTAGTGAGGGCAATAATTGGTTTATTCTTTTGGCCAAAATAGATAAATATATTTTTAAATCTGAGTTTAACAGGGCTATTAGTCTGAAGTTGCCCGGAATATCTGAAGGTTTTCCGGGTTTTGGAATTGCGACAATCAAGGATTTTAACATTTCTGTGGGGAAATATCCTTGTTGCATGGCCTTATTAAAGGTTCTTTTCATGTAAGGGATCACAATAGATCCACAACATTTATAGTATTCATTGGACAAGCCATCCGGACCTGGTGATTTATTCATTTTTAATTTCTTAATTACTTGATAAATCTCATCTTCAGAAATTGGTTCGGATAGGTTGCCCAACTGAGTAGGAGAAACTTTAGGCAAGTGCAATCTTTCTAAAAACGACGTGATTTCATTTGGACTAGGTTGATACGTTTTAAGATCATCCTTTAGGTTATAGAGGGAACTATAATAATCAGCAAATACGTCGGCAATACCCTTAGGATCCATTATTTTTATTTTGTTCTTGTTATAAATAAATGGGATTTGGGTTTTCCCTCTTTGCTGTTTAATTTGACGTGCCAGTTGGGCACCTGTTTTATTTCCCTGCCAATAATGGTCCAATTTTTAACGCTTGGCTGCTAGTTCATATTTGTAATACTGAAGGGAGTGCAATCTATCTGTAAGGGTTGATATTTCATTCGCTTTTTGCGGATCATATTTTCCTTTGTTTGCTGCATGCAATAGTACTAGTTTATGCTAGATTTCCTCAACTGTTTTGTTTGATTCTTTTTTGTAGTGAGCTGATTGACTTATGAAATGACCTCTAATTAGTGCCTTATGGGCACACCATAAAGTATGGTCCGATACCTCCCCATTATCATTATTTAAAAAGAAGAGTTTAATAATCTCTGCTGTATGTTTGAGATATTCCGGGAGTTGGAGAACATGCGTATTAAGCCGCCATACTGAATCATAAGAAAATGAGTTATGCTCTGAAAGTGTAAGTGAGATGGGGCTGTGATCTGACCAAGAGATCAAACCAATTGTAATATCTTTAACTTTGTGTATATTTTTCTTTTCAACCCAAAAAAAGTCTATCCTAGAGTACATGCGGTGAGTAGGTGAATAAAATGTATAATCTTTCTTGCCTGGATGTTGAGTAGGCCATGGATCCAGCAGCTGATAATCAGCTAATGTTTTGGCATATAATGTTGGTTCTGATCTATTAAATTCTGTAGTTGTGTCTAAAGAGGGCCACAC
Source organism: Hyla sarda (assembly GCF_029499605.1). NCBI lineage: Eukaryota > Metazoa > Chordata > Amphibia > Anura > Hylidae > Hyla > Hyla sarda. Next base: position 142,711,784 of record NC_079196.1, read on the forward strand.
TGCTGTGTTGAAGTCCCCCATTATAACTAGCATCCCCCTTTTAATTTTGTGGACCCTTGTTAAAACTGATGTCAAAAAACGATGTTGCTTAGTGTTTGGGCTATAAAGTGCCACCAAAGTGTACTCCATGTTGTTAATGGTACATACCAAGATAACATAACGTCTCATCTCGTCAATTTCTTGGTAGTGAATTTTAATCGCTAATGTGTCTCTAAATAGAATTGATACCTCTCCCTTTTTACCCTCTGCTGGGGAAGAAATTATTACAGGGAACGCTCGGTGCTGTACACGGAACAAATCTTTTTCGTTAAGATGTGTTTCTTGTATGCAGTATATTTCTGTTTTATTTATTTTAAGTTCCTTATACAGGAGCGAGCATTTATAAGGGGAGTTCAATCCCCTCACATTGAGCGATACTATTTTAATTACCATTTTTGAATAGTGGATTTCTAATGATCATGGTGGTCTGCTGTTTACCTTGTGAAGAGGCATATTTTTTAATTTGTATAGTACCCACATACAATAAGTTCTTCCTTGTATTCAATACAATTTCGCTACACGCCCTCAACCTAGTTTTAAATAACATAAGAAAAAAAATTATAATTACCATCCGGTACACCCCACACATTTTACCCCAAGAGCACTTCCCCTGTGCCCTATAAGGAGGATATTGGATAAACTCCAACACTTAATTACCCAGAAGCTATTCAGTCCAATAATAATTTTTTAGGTAACCCCAGAAGCTGTAATAATAATAAAAAAAGAAGACAATAATAAAAAGAGAAAACAAAAGATTTCCATTATCTCCTATAAAGGAAAAGAAAAAAAAGAATAGAAGAACATTTTTTTTTTGTATTTCCCAGGGACATCTGAGCCGGAAGTTATTGTTTTAAACCCCATTTTCCACATAAAGTCAATAGCTCATGTGGCGTTAATGCCAAAAACCTCCCTCCCTCATAGTTGATTATAACTCTGGCTTGGAAACCCCATTTATATATTATCTTATTGGATCTCAAAATAAGCAGTACCAGTAGCAAATTCCCTGCGTCTCGCCATGGTAAAGGCAGAGAAGTCGGGGAAGATGTTCAAGCTTTTAAACCTTTCAGGTAATTGAGGTGGAGACCGTGCCGCAGCCAAGATTTTTTCTTTAGTTTGGTAGAAGTGGACACGTAAAATTGTATCCCGAGGCAGAGATTTAGGTACGGCTTTAGGTTTTATTAATCTGTGTACTCGATCTAGAGTTAAGTCCAAATCTGTAGCCTGCTGAATTAGGAGTGAAAAATACTCCTTCAAAAACGCAGACAGTTCAGCCTCCTTCACTAACTCCGGAATACCTCTCACTCTCAGGTTATTTCGTCTTTCCCGATCTTCCACACTCGCTAATTTAATTTTTAAAGTGTCCACCTCCTCTTTCAAAATATTTATTGTTTCTTCCATATTATTTTGAGCAGTTCCTTGCTGTTCAACCTTATTTTCAATAATAGAAGCACGGTTGCCAAGGGATATGACTTCTTTTTGTATATTATTTACTGCACTCTGCACAGTGGCCGTGATAGAGTTCTGTAGTTCTAGTTCTGTGTCCTTGCCAATTCTTATATGTAGGTGAGATCACTCTAGAATTTCCAACACGCATCAAGCAACACAGATATATGATCCGTAAAAAGCGTCTCGACCTTCCTGTGTCCAAACACTTTACCGAAGCTGAACACAGTGAACGCGATTTACGATTTACTTTACTCGATCATGTCCCCATGCCTAAACGTGGGGGTGACCGCATCGCTTTATTAAAACGCCGTGAGCTATGGTGGATTTTCAAATTAGATACATTACGCCCTAAGGAATTAAGTGTTGAATTCATTGTTATCCCCAATATGTCATGAGTCATGTACATCACAGAACCTTATGTTTTATGAACATGTGCCTATTATATTATCAAGTGGATTTTAATTATTTTATTTTCACTTTTTTTCTCAGGTATATTTGTGCGAGACTGATCCTCACCACCAACACTTTTGCATATTGTTTCAACTTTTTTATAGACCTGTTGGAGGTCTTTGTTTGCTGGTCCAATTGAATCATTTTCATATATAAATACAAACACTGCCTTATACCTAGAAGCGGTAGTCGTGTGAATACCCCAGAGATGTCAAGCTCATGAGTGATCTAATGTGCAAAGCCTGTGTGGCAGTGAAGCTCCGCCTTCCTTCACCCGAGATGCGAGGATGCAGAACAGCACCCCCGATCCGGAGGTGGATGAGAAGTCCCTGGTGGGTGTATTAACTCCACATCTCCTCAGGTAACTGTGCGGTAACTGTCCACAATATTACATGGTACTGGACAAGGGGATTATCATGCTGACTCCACTGGATTTATCATTCAAAATACACTGGCAAGTTTGCCCTTCTGTAAGATGGCGATGCATCCTTTTTCATCCAAGCGCGCATGCACTGCAGCAGCGCGTCATGTGTTTCTACATCGGCTACCACGTAGCACTTGTCTATTGGTCCGCACACACTTCCACAGCTATTAACGTCGGCACACGTGGGACGCCGGTTTCACTTACAGTATCGAGCGAGTTGGTTTCTCGTGATTGTGAGTGTACGACAGTCCCACCTTACCTGAGATTAACTTTATTATCACGATTATTTGCACCTGTGTGCACTTATGTATACTATGCACTTTATTATCATTTGCACCATAATAATATGCTGGTCGTATTTATTGGATATTTTATTATCCGGCATTATATACCTATCTACATTATGTATTGTATATATTCACTGTGTTTTTTTTTTATTCTAATTGGTTGTACAATTATTGATTATTGGATACCATATATCTACTTGGCACTTGCTTGTATTTGTATGCTTGAAAATGGCCGCAGTTTGCGACCGAAACGATGCACCTATTTGGATGGAATAAATTTTCCTTTTTCACCATTTACATCGGAGTGCTGCAGTGATACTTCTTTCTATCTTTCTTTCTTTCTATCTATACAGTGGGGATCAAAAGTTTGGGCACCCCAGGTAAAAATTTGTATTAATGTGCATAAAGAAGCCAACGAAAGTTGGAAAAATCTCCAAAAGGCATCAAATTACAGATTAGACATTCTTATAATATGTCAACAAAAGTTAGACTTTATTTCCATCATTTATACTTTCAAAATAACAGAAAACAAAAAAATGGCATCTGCAAAAGTTTGGGCACCCTACAGAATTTATAGTATGCACTGCCCCCTTTGCAAAGCTTAGACCTGCCAGTGTCATGGCTTGTTCTCAATCTGGGAGGACCAGGTGATGTCAATCTCAAAGGTTTAAATGCCCAGACTCATCTGATCTTGCCCCAACAATCAGCACCATGAGTTCTTCTAAGCAGTTGTCTAGAAATCTGAAACTGAAAATAGTTGACGCTCACAAAGCTGGAGAAGGCTATAAGAAGCAAAACGTTTTCAGATGTCAAGATCCTCTGTTCGGAATTTAATTAAGAAATGGCAGTCATCAGGAACAGTGGAAGTTAAAGCAAGATCTGGAAGACCAAGAAAAATATCAGACAGAAGAGCTCGCAGGATTGTGAGAAAAACAATTCAAAACCCATGTTTTACTGCACAATGCCTGCAGAAAGACCTGGCAGACACTGGAGTTGTGGTACACTATTCCACTATAAAGAGATACTTGTACAAATATGGTCTTCATGGAAGAGTCATCAGAAGAAAACCTCTTCTACATCCTCACCACAAAAATCAGCGTTTGAACTTTGCAAGTGAACATATAGACAAGCCTGATGATTTTGGAAACAAGTTCTGTGGACCGATGAGGTTAAAATTGAACTTTTTGGCCGGAATGAGCAAAGGTACTTTGGAGAAGCAAATGTACGTTTGGAGAAGAAGTCCAACTGTTAAGCATGGGGGTGGATCAATCATGCTTTGGGGTTGTATTGCAGCCAGAGGCACAGGGAACATCTCACGAGTAGAAGGAAATATAGATTCAAAAAAATTTCAGCAAATTTTGGATGCTAACTTGATGCCATCTGTGAAAAAGCTGAAGTTAAAGAGAGGATGGCTTCTACAAATGGATACTGATCCTAAACACACCTCGAAATCCATGGGGGATTACATCAAGAGGCGTAAACTGAAGGTTTTGCCATAGCCTTCACAATCTCCTGACCTCAACATAATTGAAAATCTATGGATAGACCTTAAAAGAGCAGTGCATGACAGACAGCCCAGAAATCCCAAAGAACTGGAAGACTTTTGTAAGGAAGAATGGGCAAAGATACCTCAAACAAGAATTGAAAGACTCTTGGCTGGCTACAAAAAGCGTTTACAAGCTGTGATACTTGCCAAAGAGGACAGTACAAGATATTAACTCTGCAGGGTGCCCAAACTTTTGCAGACGCCATTTTTTTGTTTTCTGTTATTTTGAAAGTGTAAATGATGGAAATAAAATCTAACTTTTGTTGACATATTATAAGAATGTCTAATCTGTAATTTAATACCTTTTGGAGATTTTTCCATCTTTCCTTGGCTTCTTTATGCACATTAATACAAATTTTTACCTGGGGTGCCCAAACTTTTGATCCCCACTGTATGTATATATATATATATATATATATATATATATATAAATATATATATATATATATGTGTGTGTGTGTGTGTGTGTTTATTACATTTTTTTTACAACTTTCTTTTCCCCCTGAATGTCCTAACCCATTTTTTGATAGTTTTTTTTTCTCATTACAGATCTGTGTATCCTGTGGACTTCTTCAGATTTGGTGGACTACAATGAAACACGTTTTTTGGGTTTAATATTAATAAAATGTTTAACGAGGGCTTGTGGGGGAGTGTTTTTTTGGAATAAAAGTTTTTTTTACTTTACAGGCTTAGTAGTGGAAGCCATCTTTTAGACGGAGTCCATTACTAAACCGGGTCTTAGTGTTTCCCCAGAAACAGCGCTAACCCCAAATATTACCCTGGTGCCCACCGCCACAGGGGTGCCAGGAAGAGCTGGTATCAACAGCAGCAACAGCTTGATGTCATCAGGGTGGGCGAGGACCATTGTTACTGGCCCTCCCCAGCCTAAATAACGCCAGCCTGTTACCGCCTAGGCACAGGAGCACCATTTTTGCTCTTCCCGACACCCCTGTGGCGGTGGGTATCGGGGCAATAATTGGGGGTTAGCACTAGCTGTTTTTGGGGCTAACGCTAAGCCCTGGCTTAGTAATGGACTCCGCCTAAAAGACGACCTCCACTACTAAGCCTGTAAAGGAAATAAAAAAACAACACTTTTTAAAAACTTTTATTCCAAAAAACACTCCCCCACAAGCCCTCGTTAGCCAATTTATTGAAAACACTGGTCATTAACGTAATCCACCAAATCCGAAGAAGTCCTCTGCATACACGGATCTGAAATGAGAAGAAAAAAATACGGAAATTGGTTTGTACGTTTATGGCCCGTTTCCTTTGGGAAAACATCCATAAACCAGCGTTTCCAAACAAGGGGCCTCTAGATGTTGCTAAATTACAACCCTCATCATTTGTAATTTAGCAACGGCGAGCCTCCAGTTTAGCAACAGCTGGAGTCTTGCTGTTTCTAAACTACAACTCCCATGATGGGAGTTGCAGTTTAGCAACAGCTGGAGGCACTCTGTAGCTAAACTACTACTCCCGTAATGGGAGTCACCCCCCCCCCCGTCCACCAGCTCATCTCTCCTCCCCTCCACCCCCCAGCTCATCTCTCCTCCCCTCACCCCCAGCTCATCTCTACCCCCCGAGCTTATCTCCCCCTCCAGCTCTTCTCCCCCCTCCAGCTCATCCCCACCGCCTCCAGATCATCCCCACCCCCTCCAAGCTCATCTCCCGCACCCCCCCCCCAGTTCATTCCCCCCCCCCCACCCTCCTGCTCGTCTCCCCCCCACCCTCAAGCTCGTCTCCCCCTGCCCGGTATTCCCCTGCAATCCCCCGCTTATATTTCCTCTGCCGCTTATCTATCCTCCGTCGCTTATCTTTCCGCTGCCGCTGGTCAGCTTCATCTTGCCGCCTGTACATCTCCCACCCTGCGGCTTGCTGTTACAGGACTACAACCCCCAGCATGTCCTTTAAGTGAGGACATGATGGGAGTTGTAGTTGCAGTGGTGAGCGAGCCGGTGGTAGATGCAGGCATGCCGACTCCCCAGAATATCAAACAACAGTGTAATCTCATACTTCCCGGTCTGAGCTGTGATTGGCTGGTCGTTCTCAGCCAATCACAGCTCAGACGGGGAATTATGAGATTACACTGTAGTTTGATATTCCAGGGAGCCGGCAGCCCTGCTTCTACCACAGGCCTGCTTACCGCTGCAACTACAACTCCCAGCATGTCCTCACTGAAAGGACATGCTGAGAGTTGTAGTCCTGTAACAGCAAGCGGCAGGGTGGGAGATGTACAGGGAGTAAGATGAAGCTGACCAGCGGTGGAGGAAAGATAAGTGGTGGAAGAAAGATAAAAGGCGGAGGAAAAATAAGAGGCAGAGGAAAGATAAACGGGGGGTTGCGGGAGATTACCGGGCAGGGGGGAGACAAGCTGGGGGGACAGGTGGCGGAAGAAAGATAAGTGTGTGTGTGTGTGGGGGGGGGGGTGTTGTGGGAGATGACCAGGCAGGGGGGAGATGAATGAGCGGGGGTGGGGGGAGAGATGACCAGGGGGAGATGAGGGGTGGGGGGGGGGGGTCGTCGGCGAAGATGACCCTGGGGTGAGGGGTAAAACGGAGCCCGGGCGGCTGCACAGTGATGCCAGCCCAGGCTCCTTTGTACAGCTGTGCTTTCATATTTCACTCTGGAGCTGTGGTCTCGGCTCCCAACGGGAAATATGAAATCCTGCTCTCCAAAGCAAGTTTTGGAAGCCATCTCCAGGCTTGCTTACATTTGTTGCTTTGGAGGCGGTTGCGGCTTTTTGTGCGACTTTCGCACTTGATAAATCCCTGACCACTGCAACGTGAAAACTGAAATTTGCTTATGAGCACGTGCGACTTCTTGTGCGACTTTTGTAAGCAAAAAAAAACTGCTCTAAATCCCTTGATAAATCTCCCCCATGGACCTTAGAATTTGTAACCCAATATCTTCCGAGTATGGAAATACCTCATATGTGGACATAAAATGCACTGCGGGAGCATGGCAGGGCTCAGACGATAAGGAGCGCCATTTGGCTTTTGGAGAGAGAATTTGGCTGCATTAGTTTTTGGGGCCATGTTTCATTTACAAACCCCTCATGGTGCCCAGACAGTTGAAAACCCCCACATGTGACTCCCTTCAAGGAATATAATGAGGGGTCCAAAATTACACAATTTTGGAAAAATTAAAATGTTTACACTAAAATGCTAATCTAACCCCAATTTCTAAAAGGAGAAAAAGCCAGCCAAAATGTGTTACCCAATTTCTTTCGAGTATAAAAGTAGGAGCGCCATTTGGCTTTTGGAGAGAGAATTTGTCTGGAATAGTTTTCGGGGCCTTGTCGCATTTACAAACCCCCCTTGGTGCCAGAATAGCAGAAACCACCCACATGTGACACCATTTTGGAAACTACATCCCTCAAGGAATGTACTAAGTCAGGGGTAGGCAACCTTTTGGAAGTGCTGTGCACAACATTTTTCAAAGTCCCTTGGGTTACCGGCAATATGGGTGTGGCTTGTCACAAGGTGGCGTTTTTTCAGAATTGTCCCTATATATTGTTCTCGCTGTAAGGACCTTACAGTGAGAACAACCATTTTAAATCAGACCTGTATAATACAGACCCCAGAATCAGTCCTCACCACAATACAGACCCAAGAATAAGTCCTCAATACAATACAGACCCCAGAATTTGTCCCCACCACAATACAGACCCCAGAATCAGTCCCCACCATAATACAGACCCCAGAATCAGTCCCCACCATAATACAGACCCCAGAATCAGTCCCCACCATAATACAGACCCCAGAATCAGACTCCACCATAATAGAGACCCCAGGATCAGACTCCACCATAATATAGACCCCAGAATCAGACCCCATCATAATACAGACCCCAGAATCAGACCCCACCATAATACAGACCCAAGAATCAGACCCCACCATAATACAGACCCCATAATCACCATCCACCATAATTCAGACCCCAGAATCTGACCCCACCATAGTACAGACCCCAGAATCATACCTCACCATAATAGACCCCAGAATCAGACCCCACCATAATACAGACCCCAGAATCACTACCCACGATAATACAGACCCCAGAATAACCACCCACCATAATACAGACGCCAGAATTAGTCCCCACCACAATACAGATCCCAGAATCAGTCCCCACCATAAGAAAGACCCCAGAATCAGTCCTCACCATAATACAGACCCCAGAATCAGTCCCCACTATAATATAGACCCCCGAATCAGTCCTCACCATAAAACAGACCCCAGAATCAGATCCCACCATAATACAGATCCCACCATAATACAGACCCCAGAATCAGACCCCACTATAATACAGACCCCAGAATCAGACCCCACCATAATACAGACCCCAGAATCACCACCCACCACAATACAGACCCCAGAATCACCACCCACCATAATACAGACCCCAGAATCACCACCCACCATAATACAGACCCCAGATTTAGTACCCATCACAATACAGACCCCAGAATCAGTCCTCACCATAATACAGACCCCAGAATCAGTCCCCACCATAATACAGACCCCAGAATCAGACCCCATCCTAATACAGACCCCAGAATCAGACCCCACCATAATACAGACCCCAGAATCAGTCCCCACCATAATACAGACCCTAGAATCAGACCCCACCATAATATAGACCTCAGAATCAGACCCCACCATAATACAGACCCCAGAATCAGTCCCCACCATAATACAGACCCCAGAATCAGTCCCCACCATAATACAGACCCCAGACTACGTCCCCACCATAATACAGACCCCAGACTACGCCCCCACCATAATACAGACCCCAGACTACGTCCCCACCATAATACAGACCCAAGAATCAGACCCCACCATAATACAGACCCCAGAATCAGTCCTCACCATTATACAGATCCCAGACTCAGTCCCCACCACAATACACACCCCAGAATAAGTCCCCACCATAATACACACCCCAGAGTCAGACCCCACCATAATACAGACCCCAGACTCAGTCCTAATGACAATACAGACCTCAGAATTAGTCTCCATCATAATACAGACCTCAGAATCAGACCCCACCATAATACAGACCCCAGAATTTGTCCCCACCACAATACAGACCCCAGAATCAGTCCCCACCATAAGAAAGACCCCAGAATCAGTCCTCACCATAATACAGACCCCAGAATCAGTCCCCACCATAATACAGACCCCAGACTACGTCTCCACCATAATACAGACCCCAGACTACGTCCCCACCATAATACAGACCCCAGACTACGTCCCCACCATAATATAGACCTCAGAATCAGACCCCACCATATTACAGACCCCAGAATCAGTCCCCACCATAATACAGACCCCAGAATCAGTCCCCACCATAATACAGACCCCAGACTACGTCCTCACCATAATACAGACCCCAGACTACGTCCCCATCATAATACAGACCCCAGACTACATCCCCACCATAATACAGACCCAAAATCAGACCCCACCATAATACAGACCCCAGAATCAGTCCCCACCATTATACAGATCACAGACTCAGTCCCCACCACAATACACACCCCAGAATCAGTCCCCACCATAATACACACCCCAGAGTCAGACCCCACCATAATACAGACCCCAGACTCAGTCCTAATGACAATACAGACCTCAGAATTAGTCTCCATCATAATACAGACCTCAGAATCAGACCCCACCATAATACAGACCCCAGAATTTGTCCCCACCACAATACAGACCCCAGAATCAGTCCCCACCATAAGAAAGACCCCAGAATCAGTCCCAACGACAATACAGACCTCAGAATCAGTCTCCATCATAATACAGACCTCAGAATCAGACCCCACCATTATACAGACCCCAGAATTTGTCCCCACCACAATACAGACCCCAGAATCAGTCCCCACCATAAGAAAGACCCCAGAATCAGTCTTCACCATAATACAGACCCCAGAATCAGTCCTCACCATAATACAGACCCCAGAATCCGACCCCATCATAATACAGACCTCAGAATCCGACCCCACCATAATACAGACCCCAGAATTTGTCCCCACCACAATACAGACCCCAGAATCAGTCCCCACCATAAGAAAGACCCCCAGAATAAGTTCTCACCATAATACAGACCCCAGAATCAGTCCCCACCATAATACAGACCCCAGAATCAGTCCTCACCATAATACAGACCCCAGAATCCGACCCCATCATAATACAGACCTCAGAATCCGACCCCACCATAATATAGACCCCAGAATTTGTCCCCACCACAATACAGACCCCAGAATCAGTCCCCACCATAAGAAAGACCCCAGAATCAGTCCTCACCATAATACAGACCCCAGAATCAGTCCCCACCATAATACAGACCTCAGAATCAGTCCTCACCATAAGAAAGACCCCAGAATCAGTCCCCACCATAATACAGACCCCAGAATCAGTCCCCACCATAATACAGACCCCAGAATCAGTCCTCACCATAATACAGACCTCAGAATCAGACCCCACCATTATACAGACCCCAGAATTTGTCCCCACCACAATACAGACCCCAGAATCAGTCCCCACCATAAGAAAGACCCCAGAATCAGTCCTCACCATAATACAGACCCCAGAATCAGTCCTCACCATAATACAGACCCCAGAATCCGACCCCATCATAATACAGACCTCAGAATCCGACCCCACCATAATACAGACCCCAGAATTTGTCCCCACCACAATACAGACCCCAGAATCAGTCCCCACCATAAGAAAGACCCCAGAATAAGTCCTCACCATAATACAGACCCCAGAATCAGTCCCCACCATAATACAGACCCCAGAATCAGTCCTCACCATAATACAGACCCCAGAATCCGACCCCATCATAATACAGACCTCAGAATCCGACCCCACCATAATATAGACCCCAGAATTTGTCCCCACCACAATACAGACCCCAGAATCAGTCCCCACCATAAGAAAGACCCCAGAATCAGTCCCCACCATAATACAGACCCCAGAATCAGTCCCCACCATAATACAGACCCCAGACTACGTCCTCACCATAATACAGACCCCAGACTACGTCCCCATCATAATACAGACCCCAGACTACATCCCCACCATAATACAGACCCAAAATCAGACCCCACCATAATACAGACCCCAGAATCAGTCCCCACCATTATACAGATCACAGACTCAGTCCCCACCACAATACACACCCCAGAATCAGTCCCCACCATAATACACACCCCAGAGTCAGACCCCACCATAATACAGACCCCAGACTCAGTCCTAATGACAATACAGACCTCAGAATTAGTCTCCATCATAATACAGACCTCAGAATCAGACCCCACCATAATACAGACCCCAGAATTTGTCCCCACCACAATACAGACCCCAGAATCAGTCCCCACCATAAGAAAGACCCCAGAATCAGTCCCAACGACAATACAGACCTCAGAATCAGTCTCCATCATAATACAGACCTCAGAATCAGACCCCACCATTATACAGACCCCAGAATTTGTCCCCACCACAATACAGACCCCAGAATCAGTCCCCACCATAAGAAAGACCCCAGAATCAGTCTTCACCATAATACAGACCCCAGAATCAGTCCTCACCATAATACAGACCCCAGAATCCGACCCCATCATAATACAGACCTCAGAATCCGACCCCACCATAATACAGACCCCAGAATTTGTCCCCACCACAATACAGACCCCAGAATCAGTCCCCACCATAAGAAAGACCCCCAGAATAAGTCCTCACCATAATACAGACCCCAGAATCAGTCCCCACCATAATACAGACCCCAGAATCAGTCCTCACCATAATACAGACCCCAGAATCCGACCCCATCATAATACAGACCTCAGAATCCGACCCCACCATAATATAGACCCCAGAATTTGTCCCCACCACAATACAGACCCCAGAATCAGTCCCCACCATAAGAAAGACCCCAGAATCAGTCCTCACCATAATACAGACCCCAGAATCAGTCCCCACCATAATACAGACCCCAGAATCAGTCCTCACCATAAGAAAGACCCCAGAATCAGTCCCCACCATAATACAGACCCCAGAATCAGTCCCCACCATAATACAGACCCCAGAATCAGTCCTCACCATAATACAGACCTCAGAATCAGACCCCACCATTATACAGACCCCAGAATTTGTCCCCACCACAATACAGACCCCAGAATCAGTCCCCACCATAAGAAAGACCCCAGAATCAGTCCTCACCATAATACAGACCCCAGAATCAGTCCTCACCATAATACAGACCCCAGAATCCGACCCCATCATAATACAGACCTCAGAATCCGACCCCACCATAATACAGACCCCAGAATTTGTCCCCACCACAATACAGACCCCAGAATCAGTCCCCACCATAAGAAAGACCCCAGAATAAGTCCTCACCATAATACAGACCCCAGAATCAGTCCCCACCATAATACAGACCCCAGAATCAGTCCTCACCATAATACAGACCCCAGAATCCGACCCCATCATAATACAGACCTCAGAATCCGACCCCACCATAATATAGACCCCAGAATTTGTCCCCACCACAATACAGACCCCAGAATCAGTCCCCACCATAAGAAAGACCCCAGAATCAGTCCTCACCATAATACAGACCCCAGAATCAGTCCCCACCATAATACAGACCCCAGAATCAGTCCTCACCATAAGAAAGACCCCAGAATCAGTCCCCAACATAATACAGACCCCAGAATCAGTCCTCACCATAATACAGACCTCAGAATCCGACCCCACCATAATACAGACCCCAGAATCCGACCCCACCATAATACAGACCACAGAATCAGACCCCACCATAATATAGACCCCAGAATCAGACCCCACCATAATATAGACCCCAGAATCAGACCCCTATATAATAAAGACCCCAGAATCAGTCCCCACCATTATACAGATCCCAGACTCAGTCCCCATCACAATACACCCCCCAGAATCAGTCCCCACCATAATACACACCCCAGAGTCAGACCCCACCATAATACAGACCCCAGACTCAGTCCCAACGACAATACAGACCTCAGAATCAGTCTCCATCATAATACAGACCTCAGAATCAGACCCCACCATAATACAGACCCCAGAATTTGTCCTCACCATTATGCAGATCCCAGACTCAGTCCCCATCACAATACACACCCCAGAATCAGTCCCCACCATAATACACACCCCAGAGTCAGACCCCACCATAATACAGACCCCAGACTCAGTCCCAATGACAATACAGACCTCGGAATCAGTCCCCACCATAATACAGACCTCAGAATCAGACCTCACCATAATACAGACCCCACCATAATACAGACCCCAGAATCAGACCCCTATATAATAAAGACCCCAGAATCAGTCCCCACCACAATACAGAACCCAGATTCAGTCCCCACCATAATACAGACCCCAGAATCAGACCCCAGAATCAGACCCTAACCATAATACAGACCCCAGAATCAGACCACATCATAATACAGACCCCAGAATCACCACCCACCATAATACAGACCCCAGAATCACCACCCACCATAATACAGACCCCAGAATCACCACCCACCATAATACACACCCCAGAATCACCACCCACCATAATACACACCCCAGAATCACCACCCACCATAATACAGACCCCAGAATCACCACCTACCATAATACAGACCCCAGACTCAGTCCCAACGACAATACAGACCTCAGAATCAGTCTTCATCATAATACAGACCTCAGAATCAGACCCCACCATAATACAGACCCCAGAATTAGTCCCCACCACAATACAGACCCCCAGAATCAGTCCCCACCATAAGAGAGACCCCAGAATCAGTGCTCACCATAATACAGACCCCAGAATCAGTCCCCACCATAATACAGACCCCAGACTACGTCCCCACCATAATACAGACCCCAGACTACGTCCCCACCATAATACAGACCCCAGACTACGTCCCCACCGTAATACAGACCCCAGACTACGTCCCCTCCATAATATAGACCTCAGAATCAGACCCCACCATAATACAGACCCCAGAATCAGCCCCCACCATAATACAGACCCCAGAATCAGTCCCCATCAAAATACAGACCCCAGACTACGTCCTCACCATAATACAGACCCCAGAATCCGACCCCACCATAATACAGACCCCAGAATCAGACCCCACCATAATACAGACCCCAGACTACGTCCCCACCGTAATACAGACCCCAGACTACGTCCCCACCATAATATAGACCTCAGAATCAGACCCCACCATAATACAGACCCCAGAATCAGCCCCCACCATAATACAGACCCCAGAATCAGACCCCACCATAATACAGACCACAGAATCAGACCCCACCATAATATAGACCCCAGAATCAGACCCCACCATAATATAGACCCCAGAATCAGACCCCTATATAATAAAGACCCCAGAATCAGTCCCCACCATTATACAGATCCCAGACTCAGTCCCCATCACAATACACACCCCAGAATCAGTCCCCACCATAATACACACCCCAGAGTCAGACCCCACCATAATACAGACCCCAGACTCAGTCCCAACGACAATACAGACCTCAGAATCAGTCTCCATCATAATACAGACCTCAGAATCAGACCCCACCATAATACAGACCCCAGAATTTGTCCTCACCATTATACAGATCCCAGACTCAGTCCCCATCACAATACACACCCCAGAATCAGTCCCCACCATAATACACACCCCAGAGTCAGACCCCACCATAATACAGACCCCAGACTCAGTCCCAATGACAATACAGACCTCGGAATCAGTCCCCACCATAATACAGACCTCAGAATCAGACCTCACCATAATACAGACCCCACCATAATACAGACCCCAGAATCAGACCCCTATATAATAAAGACCCCAGAATCAGTCCCCACCACAATACAGAACCCAGATTCAGTCCCCACCATAATACAGACCCCAGAATCAGACCCTAACCATAATACAGACCCCAGAATCAGACCACATCATAATACAGACCCCAGAATCACCACCCACCATAATACAGACCCCAGAATCACCACCCACCATAATACAGACCCCAGAATCACCACCCACCATAATACACACCCCAGAATCACCACCCACCATAATACACACCCCAGAATCACCACCCACCATAATACAGACCCCAGAATCACCACCTACCATAATACAGACCCCAGACTCAGTCCCAACGACAATACAGACCTCAGAATCAGTCTTCATCATAATACAGACCTCAGAATCAGACCCCACCATAATACAGACCCCAGAATTAGTCCCCACCACAATACAGACCCCCAGAATCAGTCCCCACCATAAGAGAGACCCCAGAATCAGTGCTCACCATAATACAGACCCCAGAATCAGTCCCCACCATAATACAGACCCCAGACTACGTCCCCACCATAATACAGACCCCAGACTACGTCCCCACCATAATACAGACCCCAGACTACGTCCCCACCGTAATACAGACCCCAGACTACGTCCCCACCATAATATAGACCTCAGAATCAGACCCCACCATAATACAGACCCCAGAATCAGCCCCCACCATAATACAGACCCCAGAATCAGTCCCCACCAAAATACAGACCCCAGACTACGTCCTCACCATAATACAGACCCCAGAATCCGACCCCACCATAATACAGACCCCAGAATCAGACCCCACCATAATACAGACCCCACCATAATATAGACCCCAGAATCAGACCCCTATATAATATAGACCCCAGAATCAGACCCCTATATAATAAAGACCCCAGAATCAGTCCCCACCATTATACAGATCCCAGACTCAGTCCCCACCACAATACACACCCCAGAATCAGTCCCCACCATAATACACACCCCAGAGTCAGACCCCACCATAATACAGACCCCAGACTCAGTCCCAACAACAATACAGACCTCAGAATCAGTCTCCATCATAATACAGACCTCAGAATCAGACCCCACCATAATACAGACCCCAGAATTAGTCCCCACCACAACACAGACCCCAGAATCAGTCCCAACCATAATACAGACCCCAGAATCAGTCCTCACCATAATACAGACCCCAGAAACACCACCCACTATAATACAGACCCCAGACTACCTCCCCACCATAATATAGACTCCAGAATCAGGCTCCACCATAATACAGACCCCAGAATCCCTACCCACCATAATACAGACCCCAGAATCAGTCCCCACCATAATACAGACCTCAGAATCAGACCTCACCATAATACAGACCCCACCATAATACAGACCCCAGAATCAGTCCCCACCATAATAAAGACCCCAGAATCAGTCCCCACCATTATACAGTTTCCAGACACAGTCCCCACCACAATACACCCCCCAGAATCAGTCCCCACCATAATACACCCCCCAGAATCACCACCTACCATAATACAGACCCCAGACTCAGTCCCAACGACAATACAGACCTCAGAATCAGTCTTCATCATAATACAGACCTCAGAATCAGACCCCACCATAATACAGACCCCAGAATTAGTCCCCACCACAATACAGACCCCCAGAATCAGTCCCCACCATAAGAGAGACCCCAGAATCAGTGCTCACCATAATACAGACCCCAGAATCAGTCCCCACCATAATACAGACCCCAGACTACGTCCCCACCATAATACAGACCCCAGACTACGTCCCCACCATAATACAGACCCCAGACTACGTCCCCACCGTAATACAGACCCCAGACTACGTCCCCACCATAATATAGACCTCAGAATCAGACCCCACCATAATACAGACCCCAGAATCAGCCCCCACCATAATACAGACCCCAGAATCAGTCCCCACCATAATACAGACCCCAGACTACGTCCTCACCATAATACAGACCCCAGAATCTGACCCCACCATAATACAGACCCCAGAATCTGACCCCACCATAATACAGACCCCACCATAATATAGACCCCAGAATCAGACCCCTATATAATATAGACCCCAGAATCAGACCCCTATATAATAAAGACCCCAGAATCAGTCCCCACCATTATACAGATCCCAGACTCAGTCCCCACCACAATACACACCCCAGAATCAGTCCCCACCATAATACACACCCCAGAGTCAGACCCCACCATAATACAGACCCCAGACTCAGTCCCAACAACAATACAGACCTCAGAATCAGTCTCCATCATAATACAGACCTCAGAATCAGACCCCACCATAATACAGACCCCAGAATTAGTCCCCACCACAACACAGACCCCAGAATCAGTCCCAACCATAATACAGACCCCAGAATCAGTCCTCACAATAATACAGACCCCAGAAACACCACCCACTATAATACAGACCCCAGACTACCTCCCCACCATAATATAGACTCCAGAATCAGGCTTCACCATAATACAGACCCCAGAATCCCCACCCACCATAATACAGACCCCAGAATCAGTCCCCACCATAATACAGACCTCAGAATCAGACCTCACCATAATACAGACCCCACCATAATACAGACCCCAGAATCAGTCCCCACCATAATAAAGACCCCAGAATCAGTCCCCACCATTATACAGATTCCAGACACAGTCCCCACCACAATACACCCCCCAGAATCAGTCCCCACCATAATACACCCCCCAGAATCAGTCCCCACCATAATACAGACCCCAGACTCAGTCCCAACCACAATACAGACCCCAGAATCAGTCTCCACCATAATACAGACCTCAGAAGCAGACCTGACCATTATACAGACCCCAGAATCATTCCCAACCATAATACAGACCCCAGATTCAGTCCCCACCATAATACAGACCCCAGAATCAGACCCTAACCATAATACAGACCCCAGAATCAGACCACACCATAATACAGACCCCAGAATCAGACCACACCATAATACAGACCCCAGAATCACCACCCACCATAATACAGACCTCAGAATCACCACCCACCATAATACAGATCCCTGAATCACCACCCACCATAATACACACCCCAGAATCACCACCCACCATAATACAGACCCCAGAATCACCACCCACCATACTACAGACCCCAGAATCAACACCCACCATAATACAGACCCCAGAATCACTACCCACCATAATACAGACCCCACCATAATACAGACCCCAGAATCACCAACCACCATACTACAGACCCCAGAATCAGACCCCAGTCGTGTTGTAAAATAATATACATACAGTTACATTAACTGACTCACAATTTACGTCTTATACGGTCTGCGTCGTCCTTTTTCCTTCTGTTCTCCTTCTGACTCAGACTACCATGACGACGTCTTCCAGCCAAAACTCATCACTGCAGCATCTGCAGGACAAACATCTTAGTTTCTGCATTTTTCCAATGCAGTCCCCAGAAGTGCAGAATTCGGTGGAGTTCCATTCCAAACAGTGTTACAGAGCAGGCTACATTTCAGTGACCTTTCTTTGCTTTTGTCAAGCATGAGACAATGAAATGTAGCCTGTTCTGTAACACTGTTTGGAATGGAATAAACTCCACTGAATTCAGCACTTTATACTTTGGTGAGCTCCGATTTTCCTTGGATATAAGTAGGTAGCTATGCAGGTAGATAAGTTCATAGCTAGGTAGCAAGGTATGTAAATGGGTAGCTATGTATGTAGGTAGGTAGGTACTTAGGTTGCTATGTAGGTAAGTAGCTATGTAGGTAGCCAGGTGGCTAAATAGGTGGGTATGTTACAAGAAAATTAATAAGGTAGGTAGCCAGGCAGGTAACTGTGTAGGTAGCTAGGTAGGGAAGTAGCCAGTGCTCCTTCACATCCAAATAATCATCCCCCTCCCTGTCACCTGCACCCCTTCCCCCATCACCTGCATCCCCGTCACCTGCACCCCCTCCCCGTCACCTGCACCCCCATCCCTGTCACCTGCACCCCCCTTCCCCCATCACTTGCACCTCCCTTATCATCATCACTTGCACTCCCCCTACTTCATCATCATCACTTACACTCCCCCCTCATCATCATCATTTGCACTCCCCCCATCATCATCAATTGCACTCCCCCCTCATCATCATCAATTGAACTCCCTCCCCCTCATCATCACTTTCACGCCCCCCTCATCATCATCACTTTCACGCCCCCCTCATCATCATCATCACTTTCACTCCCCCCTCATCATCATCATCACTTTCACTCCCCCCCTCATCATCATCATCACTTTCACTCCCCCCTCATCATCATCACTTTAACTCCCCCCTCATCATCATCATCATCACTTTCACTCCCCCCTCATCATCATCATCACTTTCACTCCCCCCTCATCATCATCATCATCACTTTCACTCCCCCCTCATCATCATCATCACTTTCACTCCCCCCTCATCATCATCATCACTTTCTCTCCCCCCTCATCATCATCATCACTTTCACTCCCCCCTCCTCATCATCATCATCATCACTTGCACTCCCCCCCCCCCCTCTCATCATCATCATCATATTCACTTGCACCCAGCACGTTAGAAGAAGTGAATGGCACATGCGCTGGGACCTGTGTGTCAATCACACAGAGTCCCAGTGCTAAATTACAGTCGGTGGGCGTGGCTGGTGGCGGGGCATTGCAGACCTCGCGCCATGCCTACCCGACTGTCCGTGGCTTTCATAAAAAGCCTTTTTTAGGGTAATAAAAGCCGGGAACCATTAGGTAGAAAGGTTGTTATACAAACAGGGATGTGGAATTCCTATCGCCCGACGCCCGGGACTAGCAGTTTTGGGCGCCGGGCAGGTGAATTTGTCCGGCCCTTAGCCTGGCTTCGGGCAAGCAGGGCCGGACCTGACAAGTGCGGCGGCGATCTGCAGTCTGTATGGAGCGGGCTCCCGACTCCTGCCCACTCCATACTCTGCAGCCTGTGTCCTCCGAAGCAGAGCAGGGGAGATGAGAAGCTGTGTATTTGTCTTCTCTCCCCTGCTCTGCAGACGTGCGGGGGGAGAGGAGGGGGCGTGGCTTATTTCTCCCCGTGCAGACCTGCGTCCTCTGCCTTCACTCCCCGCACGTCTGCATGGGGAGATGCATGCGGCACTCTGCAGTATGTATGGAGCGGGCTCGGGATTCCTGCCCGCTCCATACTCTGCAGCCCCCGGCTGTTCTCAGTAGCCGGGGGCCGCCGCTAATAGCCAGCATGCGGCGATCGCCGCGGCTGGCTATTAACCCTTTAGATCGCCGCTGTCAAAGCTGACAGCGGCGTCTAAAGGGACATGTGAATGCTCCCTGGTGGGGTGGATCGCCCCCCCGCAGCGCGATCGCAGGGGGGGGCGATCCACTATGGAGGTAGCCGGAGGGCTTACCTCTGTTCCCTGCTGTCCCGCTCTGTCATTGATAGAGCCTGGCTGGACCAGGCTCTATCAATGGATCACAGAGCTCACAGATTAATAGAGTTCAATAGAATCTATTCATCTGTCTGAGGAATCTAATGATTCCTCTTATAAGTGTAATAAAGTGTAAAATAAAAAAAATAAAGTTTTAATAAAAGTTTGAAAGACACACATTAACCCAGTGGTCTTCAAACTGTGCCCCGCCAGATGTTACAAAACGACAATTGCCAGCATGCCAGGACAGCCGTTGGCTGTCCAGGCATGCTGGGAATTGTAGTTTTGCAACATCTGGAGGGCCAGAGTTTGAAGACTGCTGCATTAACCCCTTCCATGTTAAAATCACCCCCTTTTCCTATATAAAAACATGTAAACATAATAAAAATAAACATATTTGGTATCGCTTCATGCGTAATTGTACAACCTTTTAAAATATAACATTTTGTATCCCGTACAGTAAATGTAAAAAAATACCAAACCACAGATTTGCAATTTTTATAATATCCCAGAAAAAAAAAGTTAAAAAGCGATTAAAAAGTCAGATCAATACCAAAATGGTACCGATACAAAAAACATATTATGGCGCAAAAAATGAGCCCTCATACAGCCTGGTATGCGGAAAAAAAATAAAGCTACAGGCTTTAAAAAATGGCAATTAAAAAAGTTTGAAAAAGTTCAGAATTAGTAAAATATGACGTAAACGATACAAATCTGGTATTGCTGTAATCAGGCAGCCTAAAGTATAAAACTAACATGTTACCTCAACCACAAGGTAAATGGCGCAGAAAAGAAAAACCACCAAATCTGCAAAATTATCTTTTACTATTTCAATTTCACTTCCCTTAAAATATATATATATATATATATATATATATATATATAAATTTTTTTTTTTTTTTTTTGGTTCAGAGAATATGTTATTTAAAAATTAAAAGGTATCCTTATAGTAGGTAGTTATGGCTATTATAGGGCAAGGAGGAAAAAATTAGAGCGTAAAAGCGAAAATTGGCCCGGACAAGTGGATCGTCATGAGGGACAAGTAGATTTTGCTCCATTTTAGTCCTGTGGACAAGTAGTTTTTTTATAAAATTTCCACACCCCTGACAAACCACCTGCACAGGGGTGGCTGACCATTGCAGAGAGGGTCTCGCATGGAGGGGGCGTCCTCCTCACATGTGACTTTAGGCCCGACTTGCGACACATAAAGTTGCAGAAATATACACCTCCTCTAAAGGTGGTGTATATTTCTGCACCCGGTGCAAGGGCAGCCACAAAACCACTTGGATTTACTAAGGCCCCAATATGTCCTCATCTTGGCGGCATTGATGGGGATTCATCTATCAGGTCTAGCCAAAAAAATCATCGGGGTGCTGGGCCATAAAAATTTGTTTGAGCCACCATCAAATTGACTAAGTCCTCACTAAAAAATGTAAAGTCAATTTCATTGAGGACTGTGGGGTCAATTTTGAATTCTGGGTGGCCAACAAAAGCATAATTCAGTGGCTCATAATCGTCTGGAAATTGGGTCCATCATCATCACTGGATGATGACAAGGGGAAGGAGGAAGAAATGTAGGGTCTTCCTCTTCTCCCTTATCGGCGGTTTTAGTGTTGGGGGCAAGTGCATGGCATATGCCTCCTTCACTGAAAAGAACCTTCAGGGCAATTTTATAGGGGTGTGTAAATGTATAGTGTTTTCACTTTATTTCAGTGTGTAGTGCTTTATTACTTTTGCTGAAATAACAAAGGTTTTTTTGGGGTGTAGTTTTTCCTTTTGCAATTGTTGGGGTTATTTGCGGTCCATGCCACCCGCGACTGTTGGCCAGATCGTAACCAGTGGACAGATTGCCCTGATTACTGGTCATTGAATTATTACTTTTTTTTTGGGTGCAAGTTCTTTTTTTTGCCCTTTTTCGTGGATGTATGTGCTCCATGCTCTCTACATATGTTCTGCACTGCGTGGCTGGGCCGCAAACAATTAGACCAATCAAAATAATCTGTTAGATACTAAATGGCCCACATTTATCATTGTCTTTAGACTGTTTTTTGTGTCTACAAAAGGCACAAAAAGGCGCAAGCAGGGTTTATTTGCGCCTTTCAGTTTACACATTTCTGCTGATATTGAGTTGCAATCCACTGATTTTGGCAATACACATGATATAGAAGGAATTTATGAACTGCGCCTTTCTGTAAAAAGGTGCAAAAAAAGCACAAAGCCACTGAAAAGTCTCTAAAACTACACCATCCCAGACCTGCGTAGCTTTTTAGTGTATGTAAACAGAGAAATTTCAGAAAATGTTTACCTGCACAAGATTTATCATATGCTCTGTGAACATTTAATAAATTTGGTTCTCCTAGACCAGTGGTCTCCAACCTATGGACCTCCAGATGTTGCAAAACTACAACTCTCAGCATGCCCGGACAGCCGTTGGCTGTCTGGGCATGCTGGGAGTTGTAGTTTTGCAACATCTGGAGGTCCGCAGGTTGGAGACCACTGTCCTACACATCACCAGCACACAAAAAAAGGTGTAAAAAAATGCTTCACTTAAACCTACAATGATAAATGTGGGCCTATATGTTTTCTCCATGGATGGTCCTACTGAGAGGTCATGAGACCCGAGTATCCCTTATGTATTGCTTTCTTACTGGAGGAAAGTAAAAAGCTGAATGAATAACAAACCAACTTTAGCTTTGCCATGGTATAAGACTACCGGCCCTGTCTCAACCAGGTACCTTTTCGCCCTCCAGAGCATGGTTCCGCACACAGGAGGCGGGGGCCTCACACAGTTTGTCTATGAGGGTATGTTCACACTACAGAGTGTGAACGGAATTAAGATTCCGACTGGCAGCCGGCGGAAGGACCTCGCGGCCCTGCGCCGTCACCATTGACGGCTATGCAGTGCTCGCGGACATCCGCGCAAAGAATGAACATGTTCTTTCTTTGCGCGGAACTATTTCAGTGGCGGAATTGTCCGCCGATGAAATTCCGCAGTGTGAACGGGTCTCGCGGAGACCCATTCACACTAATGTTAAGTTCACACCGCGGAATTCCGTAGTGTGAACATACCCTAAGGGAGGTAAGGCTGTGTTATGTACACAGTGGAGGGAGCGGCTCTGCGGACACCCAGGTGTGGATGTATGCTTTCTGCGGGTGACATGGCGGAGAGCAGCACCCGGGAACAGACGAGAAGTCTGTAAGGGTGCGTTCACACGGAGTAATTCAAAAGGAATTTACTCGAGTAATTGGAATTCTCCGCTCTAAATTAATGCACACCTCCTCTGCCCATTGACTTCAATGTTATTTCCACTGTCCTGTTCACACTGCGGAAATTCTGCTAGCAGAATTCCGACGCTGAATTCCATTCCGCCTGAAGTATGAGTATGTTCATTCTTCAAGCGGAATCCGCTAGCAGAAATCGATAGAAGTCAATGGTAAAAAAAAAATTTCGCCCGACATCGTTTTCACGCGAAATTCATGCAGAAATGGCTGGAAAAACCCTTTGCTTCTTTCTCCCCCATTTCCGCGCAAAAAGGAAAAAAAAAAATTCTGCGTGAATTACTCTTGAATTATTCAGTGTGAACATAACCTCCTGGCCCTGTATCACCCAGGTACCCCTCGCCCTCCAGAGCATGGTTCCTCACACAGTTTGTCTATGAGGGAGGTAAGGCTGTGTTATGTACACAGTGGAGGGAGGGAGGGGCTCTGCGGACCCCCAGGGGTGTATGTAAGCTTTCTGCGGGTGACAGGGCGGAGAGCAGCCCCCGGGAACAGATGAGAGGTCTGTAAACGTTTACTACATAGTATATAACACGTTACGGCTCCTGCTCCCGGGACCCCGGAGTACGCTACACTGAGCCGCCAGCCAATAACCTGAGGAGAGATGTCAGCCAATGCGGGAGAGGAGCTGGCGGCCAATCACAGGGCTCCTTACAGGCGAGCAACCACTGCACATAATTCCCTGTCAGAGCCATTAGGATGCTGCCGAGGAGCCCAGTGACTCAGGAATCGGGCACATTGATTCTTCCACCTGAACCCCCTTTGTGTGTGGATATAGATGCTCTATACGTTCGGTAGGGAGGAGCCCGCCCGACCGCACATCTGCTGGGAGCTGCGGAGTGCTGACCGTGCAGCTGTGGACGTGCTCATTGTACAGGAGCGATAGGTATGTGCCCAGCATCTCATACCAGGCAGTGCCATGCATTATTTATCATAGTGCTCCTCATCATATGCCCCCCTCACAAGCTATACCCTTGTGTGACATCTGATGGATGGCGGCTCTGTACCCTAACAACTACCATGAGGTACATATGTCATAATTGTAATTGGTGATGTGGATTCTTGTGACTGTAAATTGGAAAATCTGGAAGCGATGACATCAAGTTACTGAGAAATAGATCTCATGTTTTTCATCGTCTCAGCCGCGGAAAGCGTGTAAAATATGCGCCAGTGATTTGTACCATCTGTTCAGCACGTTCACTCCCAGTCACTGGTGACCCATGGATATAGTGGTGCTGACTGTATAGGAAGACTTTGTTTATTGGCAGGAAATGGGGAAAACCCCTGTAGCAGTGGAAACGTGTGGCCCGAGCGTATGACGCCGACTGTGACAGGGTCGTAGTGAAGGGATTTCCCACCAGTCTGTTGTGACGTGGATGTAACAGCGAGGAGAGTGGCCACTCATGTGGGGAGACCAGACAGGAGCCCCCCCCCCCCCCCCACTATTATAAAAAGACTGGTGGGAAACCTTAAATGGCAATGATGGTTGTGGTAGAGTACACTGGCTGCTTGTGAGGGCTACAGCCTTTCAGCAATACTGTGAGCCCTCCACTTACAATGGCCTCAACTTACAATAGTTTCAACATACAATGGTCTTTTCTGCACCATTGTAACTTGAAACCAGACTCAACATACAATGTTATGGAATCTGCGAAACATGTCAATAACTGGAAGAACTGACCAATCAGAATGGACATTTCACTGGTAAAACCCCTGTATTACTGAAGTGTATGGACTGGCTGTCTGTTAGCGCCCCCTACAGTACAGGGAGGAACTACATGTTCTGTACTACTCTTTACCTGTGCCAGGGTTAGCTGCTCCTTTGGACACCAGGTGGGGACAGATCCAAGTTACTTTTTTAGGACACTATGTTTACTGTATAGGACCCTGAAGAAGCTCCTGTCCTCTAAATAGACCAGCGTTTCCCAACCAGGGTGCCTTCAGCTGTTGCAAAACTACAACTCCCAGCATGCCCAGACAGCCGAAGGCTGTCCGGGCATGCTGGGAGTTGTAGTTTTGCAACAGCTGGAGGCACCCTGGTTGGGGAAACACTGACATAGACAGTGATTTACGACTTCCAGCAGATCTTTCTTACGTTTATGTGTAAGGACTTGCTTTATCTGTATTAGTTATCTACTTATTTTTCTTTAATTCTCACTTTTTCCTATTTTTGGATGACATTTATGGGGCTTCAGAACCAATTACCAGGTTTCCATAGAGTTAAGGTCTTAACATACAATGGTCATCCTGGAACCAATTAATATTGTAACTTGAGGGACCACTGTACTGTGATATGGTCAAATGCTAGTGAATTATTTTATTTATTTTTACATCTTTAAAGACAAAATATTATTACTCATGTGTCATTTATTGGGGCATATTTACTAATATTGGCAGAACAGTGTGCCATCTCTTTTATCTTACAATCCTGCATCTAAGCCAACATTTGCATGGAGTTTGCCCGTCCCCAGTGTTTGAACATGTTTATTCCAGGGATTCTTGGTTATTTTCACAGTGCACAGTCCCGTACTTTGTAATAGACATCACCTTAATACACAGTCAACATGAGACTGTAGCAAACATTGTCCTCAGCTGCCTTTTCTTGCATGTATAGCATGTGACTGCTGAAGCAAGGTCATGTGAGCAATGTACATGACATCATTTTACATTGCCTGGCTGGGGGTGCTAGATAATTAGGGAATTTAACCTCTTAAGTACCCAGCCCATTTTCACCTTAAGGACCCGGCCATTTTTTGCACATCTGACCCCTGTCATTTTAAGCATTAATAACTCTGGGATGCTTTTACTTTTCATTCTGATTCCGAGATTGTTTTTTCGTGACATATTGTACTTTATGTTAGTGGTAAATTTCGTAGATAATTTCATCATTTCTTGGTGAAATATTCCCAAATTGTATGAAAAATATTAACATTTTCAATTTGTTTTAACTTTTAAGCTCTCTGCTTATAAGGAAAATGGACATCCCAAATAAATTATATATTGAATCACAAATACAATATATCTACTTTATGTTTGCATCATAAAATTGATGAGTTTTTACTTTTGGAAGACACCAGAGGGCTTCAAAGTTCAGCAGCAATTTTCCAATTTGTCACAAAATTTTCAAAATCACAATTTTCAGGGACCAGTTCAGTTTTGAAGTGTATTTGAAGAGCCTTCGTATTAGAAATACCCCACAAATGACCCCATTATAAAAACTGCACCCCTCAAAATATTCAAAATGACATTCAGTAAGTGTGTTAACCCTTTAGGTGTTTCACAGGAATAGCAGCAAAGTGAAGGAGAAAATTCAAAATCTTCATTTTTTACACTCTCATGTTCTTGTAGACCCAGTTTTTGAATTTTTACAAGGGGTAAAAGGTGAGAAATCACCCTAAAATTTGTAACCCAATTTCTCTCAAGTAAGGAAATGCCTCATGTGTATGTAAAGTGTTCTGCGGGTGCACTAGAAGGCTCAGAAGGGAAGGAGTGACAATGGGATTTTGGAGAGTGAGTTTCTCTGAAATTGTTTTTTGGGGGCATGTCACATTTAGGAAGCCGCCATGGTGCCAGAACAGCAAAAATAAATAAATAAATACATGGAATACTATTTTGTAACTCCATCTCTTCTGAGTATGGAAATACCTCATGTGGACATCAAGTGCACTGCGGACGTACTACAATGCTCAGAAGAGAAGCGCCATTGAGCTTTTGGAGAGAGAATTTGGTTGGAATAGAAGTCGGGGGCCATGTACATGTACAAAGCCCCCCGTGGTGCCAGAACAGTGGAGTCACATTTGGCTGAATTTTACTGAAATGTTTTTTGGGGGGAATGTCACATTTAGAAAGCCCCTATGGTGCCAGAACACCAAAAAAAAAATCGCATACTATTTTGGGAACTACACCCTTCAAGGAACGTAACATAGAGTATAGTGAGCCTTAACACCCCACAGGTGTTTGACTACTTTTCGTTAAAATTGGATGTGTAAATTAAATTTTTTTTTCCATTAAAATGCAGTTTTCCCCCCAAATTTTACATTTTTACAAGGGGTAATAGGAGAAAATGTCCCCCAAAATTTGTAACCCCATTTCTTCTGAGTATGGAAATACACCATGTGTGGACGTAAAGTGCTCTACTGGCGCACTACAATGCTCAGAAAAGAAGGAGCGCCATTGAGCTTTTGGAGAGAGAATTTGGTTGGAATAGAAGTTGGGGGGCCTTGTGCATTTACAAAGCCCCCCATGGTGCCAGAACAGTGGACCCCCCAAATGTTACCCCATTTTGGAAACTACACCCTTCACAGAATTTAATAAGGGGTGCAGTGAGTATTTACACCCCTCTGGCGTTTGACAGGTCTTAGGAACAGTGGGCTGAGCAAATGAAAAATTACATTTTTCATTTTCATGGACCACTCTTCCAAAAATCTGTCAGACACCTGTGGGGCGTAAATGCTCACTGCACCCCTTATTACATTACGTGAGGGGTTTAGTTTCCAAAACGGGGTCATATGCGGGGGGGGGTCCATTGTTCTGGCACTATGGGGGCTTTGTAAACACACGTGGCCTTCAATTCTGGACAAATTTTCTCGCCAAAAGCCCAGTGGCGCTCCTTCTCTTTTGAGCATTGTAGCTCGTCCGCAGAGCACTTTACATCCAGACATGGGGTATGTTCTTTTTGGGAGGCTTTTTTTCCCTATTTTCCCTTATAAAAATGAAAAATGTAGGGTAACACCAGCATTTTAGTAACATTATTTTTTTTTTTTTTCGTTTTCCCATCCAGCTTTAATGAAAATTCGACAAACACCTGTGGGGTGTTAAGGCTCACTATACCCCTTTTTATGTTCCGTGAGGGGTGTCGTTTCCAAAATGGGGTCACATGTGGGTATTTATTTTTTTGCATTTGTCAGAACCGCTGTAAAATCAGCCATTCCTGTTCAAATCGCCAATTAGGGCTTCAAATGTACATAGTGCACTCTCACTCCTGAGCTTTGTTGTGCGTCCGCAGAGCATTTTACGCCCACATATGGGGTACTTACGTACTCAGGAGAAATTGTGGGGGGGGGGGTCTTCCCCCCCCCCCCCCCCCCCTTTTACCTCTTTTGAAAATAAAAATTATGGGGCAACACCATCAAGTTAGTGTAAACATTTTTTTTTTTTTTTTTTTTTTTTTTTTTTACACTAACTGGCTGGTGTAGACCCAAACTTTTCCTTTTCATAACGGTTAAAAGGAAAAAAAAAGCCTCCCAAAAATTGTAAAGGATTTTCTACCGAGTACGGCAATACCCCATATCTGGCCCTAAACTGTTTCCTTGGAATACTACAGGGCTCCAAATGGAGAGTGCACCCCAAACAGGGTGCCTCCAGCTTTTGCTAAACTCCCAGCATGCCTGGACAGTCAGTGGCTGCAACAGCTTGAGGCTCCGTTTTGGAAACTCTGCCGTTCAATACATCTTTCATTTATATGGGGGGGGGGCAGTGTAAGGAGGTGTATATGTAATGTTTTACCCTTTATTATGTGGTAGTGTAGTGTTTTTAGGGTACATTCACACAGGCGGGGGTTTACGGCGAGTTTCCCGCTAGGAGTTTGCGCTGCGGTGGAAAATTTGCCTCAGCTCAAACTTGAAGCAGGAAACTCGCTGTAAACTCGTCCGTGTGAATGTACCCTGTACATTCACATGGAGGGGGGGCAAACCTCCAGCTGTTGCATAACTACAACTCCCAACATGCATTGACAGACCGTGCATGCTGGGAGTTGTACTTTTGCAACAGCTGGAGGCAAACTGTTTGGAAAGCCTTCAGTTAAGTTCTATTCAGCATTTTCCAACCAGTGTGCCTCCAACTGTTGCAAAACTACAACTCCCAGCATGTACTGATCTCCGAAGGGCATGCTGGGAGATGTAGTTGTACAACAGCTGGAGGTACGCAACTTCAACTCCCAGCATGGCGAGACAGCTGTGTGGGCATGCTGGGAGTTGTAGTTTTGCAAGATCTAGAGGGCCACATTTTAAAGATCACTGCACAGTGATCTCCAAACTGTAGCCCTCCAGCTGTTGCAAAACTACAAATCCTAGCATGCCCACACAGCAAACGGCTGCCTGGGCATGCTGGGAGTTGTAGTTTTGCAACATCTGGAGGGCTACAGTTTAGAGACCACTGTATAGTGATCTCAAACTTTAGCCCTCCAGATGTTGCTAGGCAACTTACCGACTTCCGTAGTCTGCAGCAGGGAGCCAGCTGCATTTCATCACTGCCCCCTGCCGCCGTCGATCGTGGCCTCCACCGATGGTAAGTGGACCTCCGGCGCCAGTTACAGGACAGTTCCCTCGTTCTACTGTGGTTGGGCAAAACGGGGGAACCGAACTTAACCCCCATCTGCTATCGGTCAGTTGCTTCTGACCGACCAATAGCAGGGATAGGAGGGGTGGCACCCCTGCCACCTTACTCCTATCCCTTCAGGGGGATTGTGGGTGTATTGGACACTCCCAATCCCCCTTATTTTCCCCCGTATGACCCGTAATCGCCGCAGATCACCATTGGGCATTTGCACGGGTTGCCTGCTGATAGATATCAGCAGTCACCCCTGTCCGGTCCCCTCCTGGTGCGGGATGGGGACCGAAATTCCCACAGGCGTACAGGTATGCCCTGGGTCCTTAACCCCTTAAGGACCAGGCCATTTTATACCTTAAGGACCGGAGCGTTTTTTGCAATTCTGACCACTGTCACTTTAAACATTAATAACTCTGGAATGCTTTTAGTTATCATTCTGATTCCGAGATTGTTTTTTCGTGACATATTCTACTTTAACTTAGTGGTAAAATTTTATGGTAACTTGCATCCTTTCTTGGTGAAAAATCCCAAAATTTGATGAAAAAAATGAAAATTTTGCATTTTTCTAACTTTGAAGCTCTCTGCTTGTAAGGAAAATGGATATTCAAAATATATTTTTTTGGGGTTCACATATACAATATGTCTACTTTATGTTTGCATCATAAAATTTATGAGTTTTTACTTTTGGAAGACACCAGAGGGCTTCAAAGTTCAGTAGCAATTTTGAAATTTTTCACAAAATTTTCAAACTCACTATTTTTCAGGGACCAGTTCAGTTTTGAAGTGGATTTGAAGGGTCTTCATATTAGAAATACCCCATAAAAGACCCCATTATAAAAACTACACCCCCTAAAGTATTCAAAAAAACATTCAGTAAGTGTATTAACCCTTTAGGTGTTTCACAGGAATAGCAGCAAAGTGAAGGAGAAAATTCAAAATCTTCATTTTTTACACTCGCATGTTCTTGTAGACCCAATTTTTGAATTTTTGCAAGGGATAAAAAGGAGAAAATCTTTACTTGTATTTGAAACCCAATTTCTCTCGAGTAAGCACATACCTCATATGTCTATGTTAATTGTTCGGCGGGCGCAGTAGAGGGCTCAGAAGGGAAGGAGCGACAAATGGTTTTTGGGGGGCATGCCGCATTTAGGAAGCCCCTATGGTGCCAGGACAGCAAAAAAAAAAAACACATGGCATACCATTTTGGAAACTAGACCCCTCAGGGAACGTAACAAGGAATAAAGTGAGCCTTAATACCCCACAGGTGTTTCACGACTTTTGCATATGTAAAAAAATTTACAAAAATTTCAATAAAATGTGTGCTTCCCCCCCCCCCCAAATTTCACATTTTTGCAAGGGTTAATAGCAGAAAATAGCCCCCAAAATTTGTAACCCCATCTCTTCTGAGTATGGAGGTACCCCATAAGTTGACATGAAGTGCACTATGGGCGAACTACAATGCTCAGAAGAGAAGGAGTCATATTTGGCTTTTTGAGAGCAAATTTTGCTCGGGGGCATGTCGCATTTAGGAAGCCCCTATGGTGCCAGAACAGCAAAATAACCCCCACATGGCATACCATTTTGGAAACTAGACCCCTTGAGGAACGTAACAAGGGGTACAGTGAGCATTTACCCCCCCCACTGGTGTCTGTCAGATCTTTGGAACAGTGGGCTGTACAAAATTTTTAATTTGCGCAGCCCACTGTTCCAAAGATCTGTCAGACACCAGTGGGGTGTAAATTCTCACTGCACCCCTCATTACATTCCGTGAGGGGTGTAGTTTCCGAAATGGGGTCACATGTGTTTTTTTTTTTTTTTTTTTTGCGTTTGTCAAAACCGCTGTAACAATCAGCCACCCCTGTGCAAATCACCTCAAATGTACATGGTGCACTCTCCCTTCTGAGCCTTGTTGTGCGCCCCCAGAGCACTTTGCGCCCACATATGGGGTATCTCCGTAGTCGTGAGAAGTTGCATTACAAATTGTGGGGGGCTTTTTTCCCTTTTACCTCTTGTTAAAATGAAAAGTATAGGGCAACACCAGCATGTTAGTGTAAAAAATTTTTTTTTTTACACTAACATGCTGGTGTAGACCCCAATTTCACCTTTTCATAAGGGGTGAAAGGAGAAAAAGCCCCCCAAAATTTGTAAGGCAATTTCTCCCGAGTACGGCGATACCCCATATGTGACCCTAAACTGTTGCCTTGAAATACGACAGGGCTCCGAAGTGAGAGCGCCATGTGCATTTGAGGCCTGAATTAGGGATTTGCATTGGGGTGGACATAGGGGTATTCTACGCCAGTGATTCCCAAACAGGGTGCCTCCAGCTGTTGCAAAACTCCCAGCATGCTTGGACAGTCAACGGCTGTCCGGTATTACTGGGAGTTGTTGTTTTGCAACAGCTGGAGGCTCCATTTTGAAAACAGTGGCGTACCAGACGTTTTTCATTTTTATTGGGGAGGGGAGGGGGGCTGTGTAGGGGTATGTGTATATGTAGTGTTTTTTACTTTTTATTTTATTTTGTGTTAGTGTAGTGTAGTGTTTTTAGGGTACAGTCACACGGGCATTCACAAGGGGGGGACCTCCAGCTGTTGCAAAACTACAACTCCCAGCATGCACAGTCTATCAGTGCATACTGGTAGTTATAGTTTTGCAACAGCTGGAGGCACACGGCTTGTGAAACACTGAGTTAGGAAACAGACAATGTTTCCCAACCAGTGTGCCTCCTGTTGTTGCAAAAACCACAACTCCCAAACATTCTCAGGCATGCTGGGAGTAGTAGTTCGGCAACATCTTTAGAGCCAGATGTTGCCGAACTACAACTCCCAGCATGCTTGGAGTTGTAGTTTGCAACATCTGGAGGACTACAGTTTGCAGACCACTAATACAGTGGTTCCCAATCTGTGCCCTTCCAGATGTTGCAAAACTACAACTCCCAGTATGCTAAAACTGTCCAGGCATGCTGGGAGTTGTAGTTCTGCAACATCTGAAGGGCCAGATGTTACAGAACTACAACTCCCAGCATGCCTGGACAGTAAGGGCATGCTGAGAATGTGTAGTTTTGCAACATCTGGAAGGGCACAGTGGTCTCCAAACTGTGGACCTCCAGATGTTGCAAAACTGCAACTCCCAGCATGCCCAGACGCCAAGGGCTGTCTGGGCATGCTGGGAGTTGTAGTATATAGGGTCCCAATACAGCAATGCATGTCGCTTTACGGCGACGTGCATTGCTGTAAAGGGCCCGACCGCGGCTGAAGATCTACTCACCTGTCGCCGCCGCCATCTTCCTCGCCGGGATCCGGGTCTTCAGGGACGAGGTAAGTACCGGGGCCGGTCCCCAGCACTCCCCCGTCCCCCGCCGCGTCCTCCGGTCTTCCTCCCGTCCTCTCCGGACTTCAAGGGTCCGGGCAGGACGGGAGGGAAGTAACCGCCCCCCCTCCTGCGATTGGTCGGTTAACTAACCGACAGATCGCAGGGAATAGGAGGAGGTGGCAGGTTTGCCACCTCGCTCCTAGTCTTCAGCATGGTTCTGGCTGTCTGTGACAGCCAGGATCATGCGAAATTACCGGGCGGTCGGGTCCCAGAGACCCGATCAGCCCGGTATCGCCGCAGATTGCAAGGGCGATTTCCCTTGCGATTTGCGGCGATCGCCGACATGGGGGGGCATACATGGCCCCCCTCGGCGTTTGCCCTGGATCCCTGCTGAAGGATTTCAGCAGGGATCCGCTTCCGATCTCCGCCGGGTGAGACCGGGAAAAGACATGACGTATGCATACGTCATGGGTCCTTAAGACCCAGGGTGTGATGACGTATGCATACGTCATGGGTCCTGAAGAGGTTAAATGGGCACTCTCATAAAAAAATTTTTTGCTATTGCACTCCTTATGGTAAATGAAAAATATTTCTAATATACTTTGTTTAAAAAAAAAAATGAAGTTTTCTATGTTTTATTTGTGCTTAAAAAAGCTCAAGAACACATTTTCCCCCAACTCATACACAGACTTTGGACCAAAGTCCAAACACAGGAAGTGCCGTCTGGAGTGCTTTATGTGTGAGAGGAGCTATGCTTGGATGAGGCTGGACCCCCCCCCCCCCAGCACTCCAGGCGGCACTTTCTGTGTTTGGACTTAGGTCCAAAGTCTGTGTATGAGTTGGGGGAAAATGTGCTCTTGAGCTTTTTTAAGCACAAATAAAACATAGAAAACTTCACTTTTTTAAACAAAGTATAATAGAAATATTTTTTTATTTACCATAAGGAGTGCATTAGCCAACATTTTTTTAATGAGAGTGCCCATTTAAGGACCAGAGCATTTTTTGACCACTGTCACTTTAAGCATTAATAACTCTGGGATGCTTTTACTTATGAATTTGATTCCGAGATCTTATTTATTTATTTTTTTCCCTTCTTTAACATGTTGGTAAATTTTTGTCGATAGGTGGATCATTTCTTGGTGAAAAATTAAAAAATTTCATGAAAAATATGAAAATGTTTGCATTTTTCTAACTTTGAAACTCTCTGCTTGTAAGGAAAATAGACATTCCAAATAAATTATATATTGATTCACATATACAATATGTCTACTTTATGTTTGCATCATAAAGTTGACATGTTTTTACATTTGGAAGACATCAGAGGGCTTCAAAAATCAGCAGCAATATTCCAATTTTTCACAAAATTTTCAAAATCTGAATTTTACAGGGACCTGAAGTAGATTTGAGAGTCCTTCATATTAGAAATACCCCATTATAAAAACTGCACCCCTCAAAGTATTAAATGTAAAAAATACATGCTCACCCCTCCAATAGATAGGGACTCTGCGGCAGCAGCAGCGTAGATAAGAGTGGAAGCTCAGAAAGAAACACTAGAGCCGGGACTCCAGATGCAGCAGTTCCAAGGAAATGAAGGCGGGTATCCGGGCTCCCAGACAGTTAAAATCCAACTTTAATGAAAAAACCTGTGTAAAATCATACAGGTGAAAAAATTGTGACGCAAAGAAAAATAAAAGCACAAACGAAACGCCAACGCGTTTCAACCTGTCAACAGGTCTTATTCATGGCTCATACACCTAACACACTGTTCTCTCTCTATATCTATATCTATATCTATATATATATATATACATACATACATACATACATACATACATACATACATACATATATATATATACACAAAAAGGCACGTGACTTCCTATCCAACAGTTACGCCCCTGGGATGATGTCAGAATTATATTCAAATTAATGAACACCTGGTGAACACAAATGAAAAGGCATATGTAAGCCAGGCAGATTAAAGGTATACGTTGCTATGTATATGGTATGTGACATGAATCGTCGATAGCATGATTGCATCTCTGTGCCAAAAAACAAATATGTAAGGCATATATCACCTACAGTGAAATAAAAAGCAACATTGCTGAAAAAACGCAGCAAAACCATTCTCCTAAGAAGTATTCCCAGAAGGACATCTGTTGCTGAATGTGTAATATAAATCATTAATAATGAAACTATATTTCATACCACAAAAATATAAGGCGTATATCAACTTCAATGGAAATATTAAACAGAATTATTAAAAAACGCAACATCCATTTTCCAGAAAAATTCTCTCAGAAAAGCATGGGAGAAAACGCACAATGTGCGTTTTCTCCTATGCTTTTCTGAGAGAATTTTTCTGGAAAATGGATGTTGCGTTCGCGTTTCCTTTGTGCTTTTATTTTTCGTTGCTTCACTATTTTTTTTTTTCACCTGTATGATTTTACAGTTTTTTTTTTCGTTAAAGTTGGATTTTAACTGTCTGGGAGCCGGATACCCGCCTTCATTTCCTTGGAACCCCTCAAAATATACAAGATGACATTCAGAAAGTTTGTTAACCCTTTAGGTGTTTCACAGGAATAGCAGGAAAGTGAAGGAGAAATTTCAAAATCTCCTCAATTTTTTTACACTAAACCCAGTTTTTTATTTTTACAAGGGTTAAAAGAGAAAAAGCCTAACCCCCCCCCCCTCCCCCACCCCCGCAGAACACTTTACATCCACATATGGGGTATTTATATACTCAGAAGAAATGGTGTTAGAAATTAGGGGGGCTTTTTTCCTATTACCCCTTGTGAAAATGAAATAACACCAGCATTTTAGTGAAAACATTTTAATTTTTCATTTTCACGTCCTACTTTTACAAAAATTCTTCAAACACCGGTGGGGTGTTAAAGAGGCACTGTCATTGTTAAAAACATTTCATATATTGCAGGACTTATTATAATATGACATTTCACAATATACACCTGTTAAATTATTTTTTTTTATTTTCACCTGAAATTCAAGCTCTAAATAGCCACCACTAGGGGTCGCCTGTCTTTTAGCCAGACAGACTAGTTTAGATTTTACAGCATACTGGATACCGGCCATAAAGCATACCGGTATCCAGTATAGGAGATTTCTATTGTGTATGCAAAACTACAGATAAAGGATGTGTGGACATGCTGGGAGCTGTAGTTTTAAAACAGCTGGAGGCAACACTGCTCTAACACAGTTGTTTACAAACATTTCAGCTTCAGTTGTTATTAAACTACAACTCCCAGCATGCTGAAATAGTCAAAGCTTTCTCAGACTCCTGAATGACAAAGAAGTTGATCAGACATTCAGGAGTCTGTGAAAGACGAATGACACACATAGTGACAGCTATGCTGATTAGCATCCAGCTTTACTAGAAGAAGATAAAACAGATAGAACATGTATTGATAAAAATGCTGTACTTTTATCTAAAAAAATCCTTGCACTAATTTTATAAAGATCTATTCTTATATTTATACATTTTATCCTGTTATGAATTCACCATAATGTCTTCTGATTACTGCAGGCAAGCTCAAAGTATCTTCCTCTGACAGCAGCAGAACAGCACAACAGCAGATAAATGCTTATATCTCTGGATATATAGGTCAGAGACACGTAAAATTTATATGCACATGATCAGGATTGGGTAACGTATCATTTCATTTTTTTTTTTTTTTTGCACTATGACAGGTACGCTTTAATGCTCTCTATACCTCTTGTTACGTTACGTGAGGGGTGTAGTTGTGTGGTTTCCAAAATGGGATCACTTTTTTTTTTTTTTTTTCTTTTTGCATTTTATGTCAGAACCGCTGTAACAATCAGCCACCCCTGTGCAAATCAGCTCATGGCGCTCTCACTCCTGAGCCTTGTTGTGTGCCCGCAGAGCATTTTATGTCCACATATTGGGTATTTTCGTACTTAGAAGAAATTGTGTTACAAATTTTGGGGGTCCTTTCTTTTTTTTTTTTTTTCCCTCCTTTTACCTCTTGTGAAAATGAAAAGTATGGGGCAATACCAGCATGTTAGTGTAAAAAACTAAATTATTTTTACAATAACATGCTGGAGTAGACCCCAGCTTTTCCTTTTTATAAGGGGTAAAAGGATAAAAAGACCCTCAAAATGTGTTAGGCAATTTCTTAATTTGTTAGGCAAGTACGGAGATGCCCTATACTGTTGCCTTGAAATACGACAGTGCTCCGAAGTGGAAAGAGAGCGCCATGTGCATTTGAGGCCTAAATTAGGGATGGACCCGGATGCAAGAATTACACTTATGGCAGTGTTTCCCAAACGGGGTGCCTCCAGCTGTTGCAAAACTACCAGCATGCCTGGACAGTCAATGGCTGTCCGGCAATACTGGAAGTTGTTGTTTTGCAACAGCTGGAGGCTCTGCTTTGGAAACAGTGCCGTACCAGATGTTTTTCATTTTTATGGGGGGGGGGGAAGAGTATCTGTGTAGGGGTATGTGTATATGTAGTGTTTTACTTTTTATTTAGTGTAGTGTTTTTAGGGTACATTCACATGGGCGGGGGTTCACAGCGAGTTTCCCATTGAGCTGCAGGGGTGAATTTGCTGCATCTCAAACATGTAGTTTTGCAACATCTTGAGGGCTACAGTTTGGACACCACTGTGCAGTGTTCTTCAAACTGTGCCCTTTCACATGTTGCAAAACTACAACTCCCAACATGCCTGAACATGTCTGGGCATTCTGAGGGTTGAAGTTTTGCAACATCTGGAAGGACACAGTTTGGAGACCGCTGCACAGTGGCCTTTGGCTGTCTGGGCATGCTGGGAGTTTTAGTTTTAAAACTCCTTAAAGCAGCAGTGAAGATCACTTTACAGCGATCTTCACTGCTGCCTCTGACGTCGCCGCCACTGCCTCCTCTTGCCTCCTCTTGCTTGCGCCTCCTTTTTGCCACCGGTCTTCGCGTGTCATCAGGTAACTGCCGCCGGTCTCCCCCCCCCCCCCGCACCATCGCTATTTTCCGGGCGATCGGGTCACCAGAGACCCGATCAGCCCGGAAAAGACGTGATTTGCCAATCAGAATTGATCGCCGACATGGAGGTTTTTTACAGGGTGCCTGCTGAATGATTTCAGGTACAGGTACGCCCTTGGTCATTAAGTACCAGGACGTCAGGGCGTACTTGTACGCCCTTGGTCCTTAAGGGGTTGTCTAATGATTGTGGAGGGGGACTGACCGCTGGAAGGGGACCCTGGCTCCTGGTGAGAGCTCGTGCCGTCTACACCAATAATTTGTATGGGAGCACCAGAGATACCTGAGTCCAGCACTTATGCATCTCTGGCGCTCCCATACAAATGAGTGCTGGAGATCGCGGGAGAGTAGGAGATAAAATAATTTTCACTGGTCAACCCCTGTATCTGTAGATTGTAAGCCTGCATTCCGACATACCGGTGAATGCATTTGGCTGAAACTATCATCTCATGCTTTTACCAATTGCTGTCCAATGTTGTTGATAATCCTGGTTACATTGCGTGCCCATTGGGGACATGGTTTCGGCTACATAAGTTTAAAAATGCAGCCTTATGATTAGTGATCAGATGAATTGCAAAGTCATTCCTTGCCATGAAAAATAAAATAGAAAACCCCCATTTCCACAGAATTTCATCCCTGCTATAAAATGACCTAGTAACATAATTTTAGTGATCTTCACATAAACTTAGGAGAAAATGTTAACCTGGACAAGGCAGCTGATATCACTCTCTCATGCTGATTAAATTACGATAGCAGAATGGTTGCCTTAACCCCTTAAGGACTCAGCCCATTTTGGCCTTAAGGACTCAGACAATTTAATTTTTACGTTTTCATTTTTTCCTCCTCGCCTTCTAAAAATCATAACTCTTTTATATTTTCATCCACAGACTAGTATGAGGGCTTGTTTTTTGCGCGACCAGTTGTCCTTTGTAATGACATCACTCATTATATCATAAAATGTATGACGCAACCAAAAAACACTATTTTTGTGGGGAAATTAAAACGAAAAACGCAATTTTGCTAATTTTGGAAGGTTTTGTTTTCACGCCGTACAATTTCTGGTAAAAATGACGTGTGTTCTTTATTCTGAGGGTCAATACGATTAAAATGATACCCATTATTATATACTTTTATATTATTGTTGTGCTTAAAAAAAATCACAAACTTTTTAACCAAATTAGTACGTTTATAATCCCTTTATTTTGATGACCTATAACTTTTTTATTTTTCCGTATAAGCGGCGGTATGGGGGCTCATTTTTTGCGCCATGATCTGTACTTTTTTTTTATACCACATTTGCATATAAAAAACTTTTAATACATTTTTTATAATTTTTTTTTTAATAAAATGTATTAAAAAAGTAGGAATTTTGGACTTTTTAAATTTTTTTTCGTTCACGCCGTTCACCGTACGGGATCATTAACATTTTATTTTAATAGTTCGGACATTTACGCACGCGGCGATACCAAATATGTCTATAAAAAATGTTTTTTACGCTTTTTGGGGGTAAAATAGGAAAAAACGGACGTTTTACTTTTTTATTGGGGGAGGGGATTTTTCACTTTTTTTTTACTTTTACTTTTACATTTTTTTACATTTTTTTTTAGACTTGAATAGTCCCCATAGGGGACTATTCATAGCAATACCATGATTGCTAATACTGATCTGTTCTATGTATAGGACATAGAACAGATCAGTATTATCGGTCATCTCCTGCTCTGGTCTGCTCGATCACAGACCAGAGCAGAAGACGCCGGGAGCCGCACGGAGGAAGGTGAGGGGACCTCCGTGCGGCGTTATGAATGATCGGATCCCCGCAGCAGCGCTGCGGGCGATCCGATCGTTCATTTTAATCGCGAACTGCCGCAGATGCCGGGATCTGTATTGATCCCGGCACCTGAGGGGTTAATGGCGGACGCCCGCGAGATCGCGGGCGTCGGCCATTGCCGGCAGGTCCCTGGCTGCGATGAGCAGCCGGGATCAGCCGCGCATGACACGGGCATCGCTCCGATGCCCGCGGTTATGCTTAGGACGTAAATGTACGTCCTGGTGCGTTAAGTACCACCTCACCAGGACGTACATTTACGTCCTGCGTCCTTAAGGGGTTAAAGGGGTATTCCGGGCAAAAACATCTTATCCCCTATCGAAAGGATAGGGGATAAGATGTCTGATCGTGGGGGGCCTGCCGCTGGGACCCCCGCGATCTCCCTGCAGCAGCTTGCATTCAATGCGTAGCTGCGTCTGCAGTTTCGGAAACCGTCGGGCTTCCGGAACGTCACGCCACGCCCCCTCCATTCATTTCTATGGGACGGGGCGTAATGGCCGCAACGCCAACTCCCATAGACATGAATGGAGGGGGCTTGGCGTGATGTCACGTCTCTGTTTAGGAAGCCCGGCGGTTTCCGAAACTGCAGATGCAGCTACTCATAAAGGGGGCTACTTAGCCCTATCCTTTCGATAGGGGATAAGATGTTTTTGCCCGGAATACCCCTTTAAAAGGGGATGGTGCTTGAAATTATAGTCTACTTTTGATAACCATGTTTACTTTCAAGAAAACGTGCAGTCATCATTGCTTTACAGGCAATGATATTGCTGCTTGTAAGATTGACCCTAACCTAAACCGATTATTTGTAGGATCATCAAGAACTTCTATGAGAGAAATTCACTTGCTGTTAAGAAGGCTTTAGGCTAAGTTTCTACTTGTTTTTGTCCTGCGTTTTTTGGTTTGAAAAAAATACCTGGAAAAATGGCAGTGCAATTTCCTGTGTCAGGCGGTTTTTTAATTTGTGTGGAAATTGCACCTTGGCAGTTTTTTTTGGTACCCAAAATTTGTTGGGTACCAAAAAAAAAAAAAAATGCAGTAGTGATGGAAAAAAATTTAACAAAATTGATATATTTTATAACAAAATTTTAATTCATTGTTAATAAAGTGTGTGTTTCACTTTTTTTTCTCAATTTTTATAGGTAGTACCACTACTCCCAGCATGGAGCACACTGCTCCATGCTGGGAGCTGTAGTACCTGCATTAATAGACAGATCGCAGCGAGTGTAATTTCTGACACCTGTTGCTATCTGTCTATTAATGCAGGTACTACAGCTCCCAGCATTGAGCAGAGTGTGCTCCATGTTGGGAGTAGTAGTACCTGCAGTTAAGAAAATATCACAGTGGATGTCACTCCTGACACCCACTGTGATCCTCCTGTATAATGTATAGATGCGGACGGCCACTCTTCTATGGTCCCTTGCACTGACTTATATATACACCTATTCATATTTCCTGCAGAGAGCTGTGATTGGGGAATATAAAAAAGGCGTATATATACGGCAGTGCAGGGGACCATAGAAGAGCAGCTGGCCGCATCTATACATTATACAGGAGGATCGCAATCGGGCAATCTGTCAATTTGTACAGGTACTACTACTCCCATCATGGAACAGTGTGTTCCATGCTGGAAGTAGTAGTACTACTTAAAAAAATTACGAAAAAAAAGTGAAAAACATACACACACTACATTTTAAAGGGGTACTCCAGTGAAAAACTTTTTTTTTTTTTTTTTTTTTATATCAACTGGTGCCAGAAAGTTAAACAGATTTGTAAATTACTTCTATTAAAAAATCTTAATCCTTCCAGAACTTATTAGCTGCTGAATACTACAGTGGAAATTATTTTCCGTTTGAAACACAGAGCTGTCTGCTGACATCATGAGCACATTGCTCTCTGCTGACATCTCTGTCCATTTTAGGAACTGTCCAGAGTAGAAGAAAATCCCCATAGCAAACATATGCTGCTCTGGACAGAGATGTCAGCAGAGAGCACTGTGCCCATGATGTCAGCAGACAGCCCTGTGTTTCAAAAAGAAAAGAATTTCCGTTGTAGTATTCAGCAGCTAATGAGTACTGGAAGGATTTTTTTTAATAGAAGTAATTTACAAATCGGTTTAACTTTCTGGCACCAGTTAATTTAAAGAAAAAAAAGAAAAAAAAAAAGTTTTCCACCGGAGTACCCCACCACATGTGACCCCCATTTTGGAAACTACACCTCTCACAGAATTTAATAACTGTTCCAAAGATCTGTCAAACGCCAGTGGGGTGTAAATGCTCACCGCACCCCTTATTACATTCTGTGAGGGGTGTAGTTTACAAAATGGGGTCACATGTGGTGGGGTTTCTGCTGTTCTGGCATCATGGGAGGTTTGTAAATGTACATGGCCCCCGACTTCATTTCCAGCAAAATTTTATCTCCAAAAAGTCCAATGGCGCTCCTTCTGTTCTGAGACCTGTAGTGCGCCAGCAGAGCACTTAACATCCACATATGGGGTGTTTTCTAAACCGGGAGGAATTGGGCTTCAAATTGTGGGGTCCATTCATAGACATGAATGGAGGGGGCGTGGCATGACGTCACGTCCCCAGTCCCGGAAACCCAGAGGTTTCCGAAACTGGAGACGCAGCTCGGGTGCGGGTGCTGCAGGGAGATCGCGGTGGGGGTAATTTATGGGGTATTTATCACAGAAAGGCCCCTCAAATCCAGTTCAAACTTAACAGGTCCCTGGAAAATTAATGAAATTTTCATGAAAATTTTGAAAATTGCTGCTCTAATGTCTTCTAAAAGTAAAAGTAGGTCAATTTTATGATGCCAACATAAAGTAGACATATTGTATTTGTGAATCAATATACATTTTTTTTTTTTTTTTTTTTTTTTTTGGAGTATCC
This sequence comes from Hyla sarda, assembly GCF_029499605.1. Classification (NCBI taxonomy): domain Eukaryota; kingdom Metazoa; phylum Chordata; class Amphibia; order Anura; family Hylidae; genus Hyla; species Hyla sarda. The sequence continues at coordinate 142,754,957 of NC_079196.1, forward strand.
ATTTTCCTTACAAGCAGAGAGTTTCAAAGTTAGAAAAATGCTAAATTTTCTAAATTTTCATGAAATTTGGGGATTTTTCACCAAGAAAGGATGCAAGTAACGACCAAAATTTACCGCTATGTTAAAGTAGAATATGTCACGAAAAAACAATCTCGGAATCAGAATAATCTGTGAAAGCATCCCAGAGTTATTAATACATAAAGTGACAGTGGTCAGAATTGCAAAAAAGGGCTCAGTCCTTAAAGGGATACTCTGGCGCTCCGGGTCTGATTACTGTCAAACACGGGGCCGGAGCGTTGTGACGTCAAGGCTCCGCCCCACTGTGACGTCACGCTCTGCCCCCCCTCAATGCAAGCCTTCACGCTCCCTCCCATACAGCTGTCACGCCCCCTCCCATAGGCTTGCATTGAGGGGCGGAGCTTGA